>NC_057806.1:437829471-438129471 GCF_018294505.1 Triticum aestivum | reverse complement strand
TCTCGTTGGAGCTTGGCGAAGCCCTGCCGAGATCACCGCTGCTTCCACCACCACGCTGTTGTGCTGCTGGATCTCCATCAACCTCTCTTTCCCCTTGCTAGATCAAGAAGGAGGAGACGTCTTCCCAACCGTATGTGTGTTGAACTCGGAGGTGCCGTCCGTTCGGCGCTCGGTCATCGGTGATTTGGATCACGACGAGTACGACTCCATCAACCTCGTTCTCTTGAACGCTTCCGCTCGCGATCTACAAGGGTATGTAGATGCACTCCCCTCTCCCTCGTTGCTAGATGACTCCATAGATTGATCTTGGTGATGCGTAGAAAATTTTAAAATTCTGCTACGTTCCCCAACAGTGGCATCATGAGCTAGGTCTATGCGTAGTTTCTATGCACGAGTAGAACACAAGTTGTTGCGGGCGTTGATTTTGTCAATTTACTTGCTGTTACAAGTCTTATCTTGATTCGGCGGCATCGTGGGATGAAGCGTCCCGGACCGACCTTACACGTACGCTTACGTGAGACTGGTTCCACCGACTGACATGCACTAGTTGCATAAGGTGGCTAGCGGGTGTCTGTCTCTCCCACTTTAGTCGGACCGGATTCGATGAAAAGGGTCCTTATGAAGGGTAAATAGAAATTTGCATATCACGTTGTGGTTTTGGCGTAGGTAAGAAATGTTCTTGCTAGAAACCTATAGCAGCCACGTAAAAACTTGCACCAACAATTAGAGGACATCTAACTTGTTTTTGCAGCATGTGCCATGTGATGTGATATCGCCAAAACGATGTGATGAATGATATATGTGATGTATGAGATTGATCATGTTCTTGTAATAGGAATCACGACTTGCATGTCGATGAGTATGACAACCGGCAGGAGCCATAAGAGTTGTCTTAATTTATTTATGACCTGCGTGTCAACATAAACGTCATGTAATTACTTTACTTTATCGCTAACCGTTAGCCATAGTAGTAGAAGTAATAGTTGACGAGACAACTTCATGAAGACACGATGATGGAGATCATGGTGTCATGCCGGTGACGACGATGATCATGGCGCCCCGAAGATGGAGATCAAAAGGAGCAAAATGATGTTGGCCATATCATGTCACTATTTGATTGCATGTGATGTTTATCATGTTTTACATCTTATTTGCTTAGAACGACGGTAGCTGAGGGAGTCCTGGATTAGGGGGTGCCCGGATAGCCGGACTATAGCTTCGGCCGGACTCCTGGACTATGAAGATACAAGATTGAAGACTTCGTCCCGTGTCCGGAAGGGACTTTCCTTGGCGTGGAAGGCAAGCTTGGCAATACGGATATGTAGATCTCCTACCATTGTAACTGACTCTGTGTAACCCTAGCCCTCTCCGGTGTCTATATGAAACGGGGAGTTTTAGTCCGTAGGACGAACAACAATCATACCATAGGCTAGCTTCTAAGGTTTAGCCTCTCTGATCTGGTGGTAGATATACTCTTGTACTACCCATATCATCAATATTAATCAAGCAGGACGTAGAGTTTTACCTCCATCGAGAGGGCCCGAACCTGGGTAAAATATCCTGTCCCCTGCCTCCTATTACCATCCAACCTAGACGCACAGTTCGGGACCCCCTACCCGAGATACGCCAGTTTTGACACCGACATTGGTGCTTTCATTGAGAGTTCCTCTGTGTCGTCGCTTTTAGGCCCGATGGCTTCTCCGATCATCAACAGCGATGCGATCCAGGGTGAGACTTTTCTCCCTGGACAGATCTTCGTATTCGGCAACTTTGGACTGCTGGCCAATTCGCTTGGTCATCTGGAGCAGATCGAAAGCTACGCCCCTGGCCATCAGGTCAGATTTGGAAGTTTGAACTACACGGCCGACATCTGCGGAGACTTGATCTTCGACGGATTCGAGCCACAGCCGAGCGCGCCGCACTGTCACGATGGGCATGATTTAGCTCTCCCGCCGAACAGTGCCCTGGAGGCCGCACCTGTGTCCGCTCCGACCCCTAGCTCGGAGCCGATCACACCAACCGAGGATGGGTGGTTAGACACCGCCTCGGGGGCTGCAATCTCTACGGCGATCGAGCCGAACACCAGCCCTATTCTCTGTGAAGCCCATGACTCGAAGGAGCCGGACTCCTCTCTAGACTCCGAGCCCTCTGCGCCCCGACCGGTCGAACCCGATTGGGCGCCAACCATGGAGTTCGCCGCCGTGGACATCTTTTAGTACTCGCCCTTCGGCGATATTCTGAATTCACTAAAGTCTCTCTCTTTGTCAGGAGAGCCCTGGCCGGACTATAGTCGGCAAGGTTGGGATGCGGATGATGAAGAAATTCAAAGCCCACCCACCACCCACTTCGTAGCCACTGTCGATGATTTAACCGACATGCTCGACTTCGACTCCGAAGACATCGACGGTATGGACGCCGATGCAGGAGACGATCAAGAACCAGCGCCTATAGGGCACTGGAAGGCCACCTCGTCATATTATATATACATGGTGGACACCCCAAAAGAAGGCAATGGCGATGGAACAATGGAGGATGACCCCTCCAAGAAGTAGCCTAAGCGCCGGCGTTAGCGGCGTCGCTCTAAATCCCGCCAAAACAAAAATGGTGATTCTGGCACGGGGGATAATAACACCTCGGACAGTGCTGAAGACAACCACCTCCAGCAAGATTCAGTACAGGAGGATAGAGAAGCCGGCCCTCATGAGAGAGCGGCAGACAGAGAGGTTGAGGACGATAATTATATGCCTCCCTCCGAAGACGAGGCAAGCCTCGACGACGATGAATTTGTCATGCCGGAGGATCCCGTCGAACAAGAGAGTTTCAAACGCAGGCTTATGGCCATGGCGAACAACCTCAAGAAAAAACAACAACAACTTAGAGCTGATCAGGATTTGCTAGACGATAGATGGACTGAAGTCCTTGCGGCCGAAGAGTATGAACTCGAATGCCCCTCCAAGAGCTACCCAAAGCGCAGGTTGCTACCCCAATGAAGCACTTAAACCTACATCACTAGCGCATGATGCGGCCGACCGGCCACCCCGTGGCCGCGACAGAGAGGCCTCTCGGCCCTCCACTCAAGTCGCACCCCGGCGCCGCTCAAAAACTACCAAGGCATGGGAAAATGCGCCAAACCTGCAAGACATATTGGAGGACAAGGCAAGGCAAACTAGATCGATCTACGGATCACGTGGGCACCCCATGACACGAGACGGTACTCATCACGCCGGATATAGTAAATTCGGTCAGGCCAAACACAGTAGACAAAGCTCGTTTGAGCTGCGTCATGATATAGCCCAGTATAGAGGCGCCGCACACCCACTATGCTTCACAGATGAAGTAATGGATCATCAAATCCCCGAGGGTTTCAAACCCGTGAACATCGAATCATATGATGGCACAACAGATCCTGAGGTATGGATCGAGGACTATCTCCTTCATATCCACATGGCCCGTGGTGATGACTTACACACCATCAAATACCTCCCACTCAAGCTTAAAGGACCAGCTCGGCATTGGCTTAACAGCTTGCCAGCAGAATCAATTGGTTGTTGGGAGGACCTGGAAGCCGCATTCCTCGACAATTTCCAGGGCACTTATGTGCGACCACCAGACGCCGATGACCTAAGCCACATAATTCAGCAGCCAGAGGAATCGGCCAGACAATTCTGGACACGGTTCCTAACCAAGAAAAATCAAATTGTTGACTGTCCGGACGCAGAGGCCTTAGCAGCCTTCAAGCATAACATCCGTGACGAGTGGCTTGCACGGCACCTAGGATAGGAAAAGCCGAAATCTATGGCAGCCCTCACGACACTTATGACCCGCTTTTGCGCGGGAGAAGACAGTTGGCTAGCTCGCAGCAATAACATGACCAAGAACCCTGGTAATTCTGATACCAAGGACAACAGTGGCAGGTCACATCGCAACAAGCAAAAGCGCCGCATTAACGGCGACAATGCTGAGGATACGGCACTTAATGCCGGATTCAGAGGCTCTAAACCCGGTCAGCAGAAAAGCCATTCAAAAGAAATACTTCGGGCCCGTCCAGTTTGGACCGAATACTCGACCGCTCATGCCAGATACATGGCACCCCCGAAAAACCAGCCAATCACACCAACAGGGATTGTTGGGTGTTCAAGCAGGCAGGCAAGTTAAATGCCGAAAGCAGAGACAAGGGGCTGCATAGCGATGACGAGGAGGAGCCCCGGCCCCCGAACAACAGTGGATAGAAAGGTTTTCCCCCACAAGTGTGGACGGTGAACATGATATACGCAACCCACGTCCCCAAGAGGGAGCGGAAGCGTGTGCTAAGGGACGTATACACGATGGAGCCAGTCGCCCCAAAGTTCAACCCATGGTCTTCCTGCCCGATCACTTTTGATCGAAGGGACCACCCCACTAGGATCCGTCATGGCGGATTCGCTGCATTGGTTCTAGACCCAATTATTGACGGATTTCACCTCACTAGAGTCCTTATGGACGACGGCAGCAGCCTGAACCTGCTTTATCAGGATACAATGCGGAAAATGGGCATCGATCCCTCGAGGATTAAACCCACCAGAACGACCTTTAAAGGCGTCATACCAGGTGTAGAAGCCAACTGTACAGGCTCAATTACATTTGAAGTGGTCTTCGGATCTCCGGATAATTTCCGAAGTGAGGAGTTAATCTTCGACATAGTCTCGTTCCGCAGTGGCTATCACGCACTGCTCGGGCGAACCGCATTTGCCAAGTTCAACGTGGTGCCGCACTACGCACACCTCAAGCTCAAGATGCCAGGCCCTCGAGGCGTCATCACGGTCAATGGAAACACCGAACGCTCTCTGCGAACGGAGGAGCATACGGCGGCTATCGCAGCGGAAGTACAAAGCAGCCTCTCAAGGAAATTCTCCAATCCGGCCATTAAACGTCCGCACACCGTCAAGCGCGCCCAGAGTAACCTACAACAAGACCACCTGGCACGTTCCGAGCAAGTGTAGCAATGCGGCCCCAACCCCAGCCCTCGCGAACTTGCGAAACCAGTGTCGCGTGTACATAACTACGCTCTGGAAATACCATGGGCACAGGGGAGCGGCACCATCACGGCACGCCCGAAACATGGCTTAAACCGCACTAGGGGCTGCTGATTTCTTAATGTTCTCTTATTTTCAGGACTCCATTCTTCGGAAGGCTTGTCCGGCAGTACAATTGCCGCATAAACGATACAACCAGGGAAGCAGAAAGCTACGCCACACTACGGAACTCTAAGGTGGTCTCTATAACGAGCAGTATACCTGTTTCGCATAACATTCCGCGGCTTGCCCCTGGAAAGGACATATTTGATAGTCCCATCTTTTGCTTATCGCACTATTTGTATCGTTCTGCTTAGCTCTTTTACGAATGCATAGCTTACATCTATTACCGCATTACCTTGCAATGTTGAAGACAATCTGCGCGCCGGACTCGTCGTCATTGAAGCCTGGTTCATGGGCTACTGAGGGAGTCCTGGATTAGGGGGTGTCCGGATAGCCGTACTATACCTTCGGCCGGACTCCTGGACTATGAAGATACAAGATTGAAGACTTCGTCCCGTGTCCGGCAGGGACTTTCCTTAGCGTGGAAGGCAAGCTTGGCGATACGGATATGTAGATCTCTTACCATTGTAACCGACTTTGTGTAACCCTAGCCCTCTCCGGTGTCTATATAAACCGGGGAGTTTTAGTCCGTAGGACGAACAACAATCATACCATAGGCTAGCTTCTAGGGTTTAGCCTCTCTAATCTCGTGGTAGATCTACTCTTGTACTACCCATATCATCAATATTAGTCAAGCAGGACATAGGGTTTTACCTCCATCGAGAGGGCCCGAACCTGGGTAAAACATCGTGTCCCCTGCCTCCTGTTACCATCTGACCTAGACGCACAGTTCGGGACCCCCTACCTGAGATCCGCCGGTTTTGACACCGACAGTAGCTTAAATAAGATGATCCCTCACAATAATTTCAAGAAAGTGTTCCCCCTAACTGTGCACCGTTGTGAAGGTTCATTGTTTCGAAGCACCACGTGATGATTGGGTGTGATAGATTCTAACGTTCGAATACAACGGGTGTAAGCCAGATTTACACACACAATACACTTAGGTTGACTTGACGAGCCTAGCATGTACAGACATGGCCTCGGAACACGAAAGACCGAAAGGTCGAACATGAGTCGTATAGAAGATACGATCAACATGAAGATGTTCACCGATGATGACTAGTCCGTCTAACGTGATGTTCGGACACGGCCTAGTTGACTCGGATCATGTATCACTTAGATGACTAGAGGGATGTCTGTCTGAGTGGGAGTTCATTAAATAATTTGATTAGATGAACTTAATTGTCATGAACTTAGTCTAAAAACCTTTGCAAAATGTCTTGTAGATCAAATGGCCAATGCTCATGTCAACCTCAACTTCAACACGTTCCTCATAGCTGCCAGGAAAGCATATGTCCTAGAAGCACCGCTAGGTGAAGCACCCATCCCAGAGAACCAAGATGTTATGAACACTTGGCAGTCACGTGCTGATGATTACTCCCTCGTTCAGTGCGGCATGCTTTACATCTTAGAACTGGGGCTCCAAAAGCGTTTTGAGCAACACGGAGCATATGAGATGTTCGAAGAGCTGAAAATGGTTTTCCAAGCTCATGCCCGGGTCGAGAGATATGAAGTCTCCGACAAGTTCTACAGTTGTAAGATGGAGGAAAATAGTTCTGTTAGTGAGCACATACTCAAAATGTCTGGGTTGCACAACCGCTTGTCCCAGCTGGACATTAACCTCCCGGACGAGGCGGTCATTGACAGAATCCTTCAGTCGCTCCCACCTAGCTACAAGAGCTTTGTGATGAACTACAATATGCAGGGGATGGTGAAAACTATTCCTGAAGTATTTTCAATGCTGAAATCAGCGGAGGTGGAAATCAAAAGGGAACATCAAGTGTTGATGGTCAATAAAACCACTAGTTTCAAGAAAGGCAAGGGTAAGAAGAACTTCAAGAAGGACGGCAAGGGAGTTGCCGCGGCCGGTAAACCAGTTGCCGGGAAGAAGTCAAAGAATGGACCCAAACCTGAGACTAAGTGCTTTTATTGCAAGGGAAAGGGACACTTGAAGCGGAACTGCCCCAAATACTTAGCGGACAAGAAGGCCGGCAACACTAAACGTATATGTGATATACATGTAATTGATGTGTACCTTACCAGTACTCGTAGTAGCTCCTGGGTATTTGATACCGGTGCAGTTGCTCACATTTGTAACTCAAAACAGGAGTTGCGGAATAAGCGGAGACTGGTGAAGGACGAGGTGACGATGCGTGTCGGGAATGGTTCCAAGGTCAATGTGATCGCCGCCGGCACGCTACCTCTACATTTACCTACGGGATTAGTTTTAAACCTCAATAATTGTCATTTAGTGCCAGCTTTGAGCATGAACATTGTATCTGGATCTCGTTTAATACGAGATGGCTACTCATTTAAATCCGAGAATAATGGTTGTTCTATTTATATGAGAGATATGTTTTATGGTCATGCCCCGCTGGTCAATGGTTTATTCTTAATGAATCTCGAACGTGATGTTACACATATTCATAGTGTGAATACCAAAAGATGTAAGATTGATAACGATAGTCCCACATATTTGTGGCACTGCCGCCTTGGTCACATTGGTGTCAAACGCATGAAGAATCTCCATACAGATGGAATTTTTGAGTCTCTTGATTTCGAATCATTTGACACGTGCGAACCATGCCTCATGGGTAAAATGACCAAGACTCCGTTCTCCGGAACAATGGAGCAAGCAACCAACTTATTGGAAATTATACATACTGATGTGTGCGGTCCAATGAGCGTTGAGGCTCGCGGTGGCTATCGTTATGTTCTCACTCTCACTGATGACTTAAGTAGATATGGGTATGTCTATTTGATGAAACACAAGTCTGAGACCTTTGAAAAGTTCAAGGAATTTTAGAATGAGGTAGAGAATCAACGTGACCGAAAGATAAAATTCTTATGATCAGATCGTGGGGGAGAATATTTAAGTCATGAATTTGGTACGCACTTAAGGAAATGTGGAATCATTTCACAACTCACGCCGCCTGGAACATCTCAGTGTAACGGTGTGTCCGAACGTCATAATCGCACTCTATTGGATATGGTGCGATCTATGATGTCACTCACTGATTTATCGCTATCATTTTGGGGATACGCTCTAGAGACAGCTACATTCACTTTAAATAGGGCACCATCTAAATCCGTTGAGACGACACCATATGAATTATGGTTTGGGAAGAAACCTAAGATGTCGTTTCTAAAAGTTTGGGGATGCAATGTGAGGGAGTCCTGGATTAGGGGGTGTTCGGATAGCCGGACTATACCTTCAGCCGGACTCCTGGACTATGAAGATACAAGATTGAAGACTTCGTCCCGTGTCCGGGAGGGACTTTCCTTGGCGTGGAAGAAGCTTGGCGATACGGATATGCAGATCTCCTACCATTGTAACCGACTCTATGTAACCCTAACCCTACCCGGTGTCTATATAAACTGGAGGGTTTTAGTCTGTAGGACAACATACACATCAACGATCATACCATAGGCTAGCTTCTAGGGTTTAGCCTCCTCGATCTCGTGGTAGATCTACTCTTGTACTACCCATACCATCAATATTAATCAAGCAGGACGTAGGGTTTTACCTCCATCGAGAGGGCCCGAACCTGGGTAAAACTTCGTGTCCCTTGTCTCCTGTTACCATCCGGCCTAGACGCATAGTTCGGGACCCCCTACCCGAGATCCGCCGGTTTTGACACCGACATTGGTGGTTTCATTGAGAGTTCCTCTGTGTTGTTGCCGTCAGGCTCGATGGCTCCTACGATCATCGATAGCGATGTAGTCCAGGGTGAGACCTTCCTCCCCGGACAGATCTTCGTCTTCGGCGGCTTCGCACTATGGGCCAATTCACTTGGCCGTCTGGAGCAGATCGAAAGCTACGCCCCTGGCCGTCAGGTCAGATTTGGAAGTTTAAACTACACGGCTGACATTCGCGGAGACTTGATCTTCGACGGATCCGAGCCACTGCCAAGCGCGCCGCACTGTCACGACGAGCATGATCTAGCTCTGCCGCCGAACAGTGCCCTGGAGGCCGCACCCGCATCGGCTCCGACCCTTAATTTGGAGCCAACTACGCCGATCGAGGATGGGCGGTTGGACGCCACCTCGGGGGCTATGACCCCAGCGGCGATTGAGCCAAGCACCAGCCCCGTACTCTGGAGACTCGTGACTCCAAGGAGCCGGACTCCTCTCAGGACTCCGAACCCTCCGCGCCCCTGCCAATCGAATCTAATTGGGCACCGATCATGGAGTTCACTGCCGCGGACATCTTTCAGCACTCGCCTTTCGGCGATATCCTGAAGTCACTAAAGTCTCTCTCTTTATCTGGAGAGCCCTGGCCGGACTACGGCCAGCAAGGTTGGGATATGGATGATGAAGAAATTCAAAGCCCACCCACCACCCACTTTGTAGCCACTGTCGACGACTTAACCGACATGCTCGACTTCGACTCCGAAGATATCGACGGTATGGACGCCGATGAAGGAGATGATGAAGAACCAGCACCTACTAGGCCCTGGAAAGCCACCTCGTCATATGACATATACATGGTGGACACCCCAAAAGAGGGAGATGGCGATGAAACAGCGGAGGATGACCCCTCCAAGAAACAGCCTAAGTGTCGGAGTCAACGGCACCGCTCAAAATCCTGCCAAAACAAACACGGTGATTCCAGCACGGGAGATAATAATACTCCGGAAAGCGCCAAAGAAAACCCCCTCCAGCAAGATTTAGCACAGGAGGATGGAGAAACCAGCCCTCATGAGAGAGCGACAGACAGAGAGGTCGAGGACGATAATTATATGCCTCCCTCCGAAGACGAGGCAAGCCTCGATGACGACGAATTAGTCGTGCCAGGGGATCCCGTCGAGCAAAAGCGTTTTAAACGCAGGCTTATGGCCATGGCAAGAAGCCACAAGAAAAAACAGCAATAGCTTAGAGCTGATCAAGATTTGCTAGTCGACAGATGGACTGAAGTCCTTGCGGCCGAAGAGCATAAACTCGAACGCCCCTTCAAGAGCTACCCAAAGCGCAGGTTGCTACCCCGATTAGAGAAGGAAGCACTTGATGCAGCCGACCGGCCACCTCGTGGTCGCGACAGAGAGGCCTCTCGACCCTCCACTCAAGCCGCACCTCGTACCAAGGCACGGGAATACGCGTCGGACTTACGATACATGCTGGAGGACAAGGCAAGGCAAACAAGATCGATCTACGGATCGCGTGGGCGCCCCACGGCTCGGGACGGTAACCGTCACGCCGGCCACAAATTCGGCGGGGCCGAACACAGTAGACAAGGCTCATTGGAGCTACGTCACGATATAGCCCAGTACAGAGGCGCCGCACACCCACTCTGCTTTACAGACGAAATAATGGATCATCAAATCCCCGAGGGTTTTAAACCCGTAAACATCAAATCATATGATGGCACAACAGATCCCACGGTATGGATCGAGGATTATCTCCTTCATATCCACATGGCCCGCGGCGATGATTTTTACGCCATCAAATACCTCCCACTCAAGCTTAAAGGACCAGCTCGGCATTGGCTTAACAGCTTGCCAACAGGATCAATCAGTTGTTGGGAGGACCTGGAAGCCGCATTCCTCGACAATTTCCAGGGCACTTATGTGCGACCCCCAGACGCCGATGACCTAAGTCACGTAATTCAGCAGCCAGAGGAATTGGCCAGGCAATTCTGGACACGGTTCCTAACAAAGAAAAATCAAATAGTCGATTGTCCGGACGCTGAGGCCCTAGCAGCCTTCAAACACAATATCCGTGACGAGTGGCTGGCCCGGCACCTTGGACAGGAAAAGCCGAAATCTATGGCAGCACTCACGACACTCATGACCCGCTTTTACGCGGGAGAAGATAGCTGGCTTGCTCATAGCAACAATATGACCAAGAACCCTGGTACTTCGGACACAAGGGACAGTAGTGGCAGGTTGTGTCGCAACAAGCAGAAGCGCCGCATTAACGGCGACAATACTGAGGATACGGCAGTTAATGCCGGATTCAGAGGCTCTAAATCTGGTCAGCGGAAAAAGCCATTCAAAAGGAATCCTAGGGGGCCGTCCAGTTTGGACCGAATACTCGACCGCTCGTGCCAGATACATGGCACCCCCGAAAAGCCAGCCAATCACACCAACAGGGACTGTTGGGTGTTCAAGCAGGCAGGCAAGTTAAACGCCGAAAATGAAGACAAGGGGCTGCATAGCAATGACGACGAGGAGCCCCGGCCGTCGAACAACAGTGGACAGAAGGGTTTTCCCCCACAAGTGCGGACGGTAAACATGATATACGCAACCCATGTCCCCAAAAGGGAGCGGAAGCGTGCGTTAAGGGACGTATACGCGGTAGAGCCAGTCGCCCCAAAGTTCAACCCATGGTCCTCCTGCCCGATCACCTTTGATCGAAGGGACCATCCCACCAGCATCCGTCATGGCAGATTCGCCGCATTGGTTCTAGACCCAATTATTGACGGATTCCATCTCACTAAAGTCCTTATGGACGGCGGCAGCAGCCTGAACCTGCTTTACCAGGATACAGTGCGGAAAATGGGCATAGATCCCTCGAGGATTAAGCCCACCAAAACGACCTTTAAAGGCGTAATACCAGTTGTAGAGGCCAACTGTACAGGCTCAGTCACACTTGAAGTGGTCTTCGGATCTCCGGATAATTTCCGAAGCGAGGAGTTAATCTTCGACATAGTCTCGTTTCGCAGTGGCTATCACGCACTGCTCGGGCGAACTGCATTCGCTAAGTTTAATGCGGTACCGCATTACGCATACCTTAAGCTCAAGATGCCAGGCCCTCGAGGAGTAATTATGGTCAATGGAAACACCGAACGCTCCCTCCGAACGGAGGAGCACACGGCGTCCCTTGCAGTGGAAGTTCAAAGCAGCCTTTCCAGGTAGTTCCCTAGTCCGGCCACTAAACGATCGGACACCATCAAGCGCGCCCGGAGTAACCTACAACAAGACCGCCTGGCACGATCCGAGCAGGCGTAGCAATGCGGCCCCAACCCCAACCCTCGCAAAAAGGCGACGCCAGTACTTCGCGTACATAACTACGCTCTAGAGATACCATGGGCACAGGGGGAGGGGCACCATCACAGCACGCCCAAAACACGGCTTAAACTGTACCAGGGGCTGTCGATTTCTTAATTTTCTCTTACTTTCAGGACTTCATGCTTCGGAAGGCCTGTTCGGCAGTTCAATTGCCGCACAAAACGATGCAAGAACCAAGGAAGCAGACAAGCCACGCTGCACTACGGAACTCCCAGGTGGTCTCTATCACGAGCAGTATACCCGTTCCGCATACTATTCCGTAGCTTGCCCCTGGAACGGACATGTTAACTAGTCCAACCTTCCACTTATCGCATTATTTGTATCGTTCTGCTTTGATCGCGGCCCTTTTTAATAAACAATGCATAGCTTTCGTCTATTTTTGCATTACCTTTTTTTTATTTATATATGTTCCTTAACGACATGTTGCACCCGTACACGTTGGTATGGCCAAAATACGCCAGGGGCTTTAGTACCCCTCAATATGGTGTGAGAAGTCCGAACACTTTAACAAGTGTGGCACCCCGAACTTATAGCATTATATGCATCGGCTCCGAATCATGTCTTGGTTCAATAGTTGGGTTTGCCCGGCTCCTATGTTTTGGTGCCTTACGTTCCGCTATATCGGCTAAGGTAGCACTAGGAGAACCACTGCGATTGTGCCCCAGTTGAGCTGGGTCGAGCACCTCAGTGGAGAAAGCTAAAACTAACTGTCATGATGAAGTGAGAGCCGGTCGCTGTTTGAGAGGTTTTTTCGAGTCCCTAAAGACTTATGCCGCTTAGGGCGAGGAGCCGGCTCTGTCCGGCCAAGGCATGGATAGCGCCCCGAACTCGGTCTTTCGAATACTAGGGGCTTCGCCGAAATTTAAAATTATAGAATTCTATGGCTAAGTGAGAGTGTTCACGCATTATAGTCTGATTGCCTTGCTCGTTGGGCTGAGCGCCTCCCTCGAAGGACCCAACCATGGGAAAAAGAGCGCTCAGGTTTATCCCCGAACACCCCAGCACTAGCGGCACGAGGGCAGAAGCCGACGACTCGCCATCTTTCAGAATTGATAAACAGCCGCACAGAAGGTAATATTTTAAATTCAAACAGCATTGCTTAGCGCATATGAACAAGTTTTCAGCGCATAGGACAAAACGAGCGAGTTTTACTCAAAAATTACATCCATAGAACATTCATCCGCCACAAGGCGGGCACCCTTCAGAACATCCTTATAGTAATTCTCGGGCTTGCGATGCTCTTTCCCCGGCGGTGGCCCGCCCTTCACAAGCTTCTCAGCATCCAGCTTGCCCCAGTGCACCTTAGCACGGGCAAGGGCCCTACGGGCACCTTCAATGCAGGCGGAGCACTTGATGACTTCAAGCCTTGGACAGGCCTCCACCAACCGCCGCACCAGCCCGAAATAGCTCCCAGGCAGGGGCCCTCCAGGCCATAGCCGAACAATGAGGCCCTTCATGGCCTGTTCGGCCGCCTTGTGGAGCTCGACCAGTTGCTTCAGCTGGTCGCTCAGGGGCACGGGGTGTCCGGCCTCGGCGTACTGAGACCAGAACACCTTCTCCGTTGAGCTGCCCTCCTCAGCTCGATAGAATGCGGCGGCATCGGATACACTCCGGGGAAGATCTGCGAACGCTCCTGGAGAGCTCCAGATTCAGGTAAGTAACAAGTAACTCACGTTTATGTGTTTGCTTTGCATAAAGAATGCCTTACCCGCCGCTATCTTCTTCACCTCATCCAACTCCTGGAGGGTCTTCTGGGATTCGGCCTTGGCAGACTTGGCATTTTCAATAGCCAACGCGAGCTCGGACGCTCGCGTCTTTGAGTCAAGATCCAAACTCTCATGCTTTTCCATGAGAGCCTAGAGCTCTTGCCGCACCTTGCCAACTTCGGCCTCATACTTCTCCCGCTCGGTGCGCTCCGAGGCTGCCCTCTTCTCGGCCTCGTCCAGCGCTTGCTTAAGGGTCGCCACCTCAGACGTGGCCCCTACAATTGCCACGATAATCCTGTCATTTTTTGCAATTGCACCTTATATATATATATTTTTAACAAGCTATTTCTTACCTTCATTGTCCTCGAGCTGCTTCTTGGCACGCTCGAGCTCTTGCTCGGACCTTTCGAGGTCCTGCTTTAGCATGTCCACTTCCGCAGTCAGTGCGACGGATGCAAGCAGGGTAGCCTGCACATGCATATTGACTCATTTTTGTTAGACTCCTGTGAATTCTATTTGATCCTCTATTCGGCTTTTCTTCCCGAATGCCAAACAGAGCATCAGGGGCTACTGTCTATGCGGTACTATTATTTACACTTTCTTTACTTACCTCAAAGCCTGTCAAAAGGCTAGTACAAGCTTCAGTCAGTCCGTTTTTGGCGGACTGAACCTTCTGGACCACCGCACTCATAATAGCGCGGTGCTCCTCGTCGATGGAGGCGCCTTGGAGCACCTCCAACATATTGTCCGGCGCCTCTGGTTGGACGGAGGCCGCTGGCACGGTGGACTTGCTCCTCTTGGAAGGAGGTCCCCCGCCGGACTCTGGAACCTTTGAAGGTTTCGGAGCGGTGTCCGGCCTCGAGCCAGACTTGGAGCCCTGGGGGTTTCGTCCCCTTTGCTCCTGCAGTCCGGGAGGTTGCCTTGCGGCGCCTCCAGGACCACCTCCTCCCGGCTTGGAACCTGTTGGGACAACACTTCGGTGTCGTCCGTAGGGCGGGGGGAGGAAGCCGTCGGAAGTGAGTTCACATCCGACGAGTCCAGTGAGCCGCTTGATGACGCGTCGAGCCGGTCTTTGGGTGGGCTGCATAAACATATTCGACGTGAGGGAAAGCTTGCAATAAATGAATACTATGAATTACTCTGGTATCCGGATACTTACGATTTGGCCAGGGGCTTGGCCCTAGGCGCCCACTCCTCTCCGCCGCCGTCGGCGTCGGTGGAGCAGTCCGGAGGAAGGGTTTACACCTTCTTGGACCCTTCGGCCTCCCCAGTTGGGGCGGCCTTCCTTTTCTTCCCTTCCCCCGCTGGAGGGGGAGGGGTCTCTTTTTCCTCCTCCTCCTCGTCTTCGTGGGAGGAGTGCATCTTGGATTCGTCGGATGATGAATCCGACACCTCCGGGCGTCGGGCACTCTTTCGAGTCCCCGTGGCCTTCTTCTTGACCTTCTTCTCCGGCACCACATAGGGTGCCGGAACCAGTAGCTTCGCCAAGCGAGCGTCCGCTGGGCCTTCGGGTAAAGGAGCCGGACAGTTGATCTATCCGGATGTCACCTGCCAATCATGTCAAAGGTAAGGGAGCTTAGATCCTGCATGGAGTCAAACTATGAAAAACTGATACCCTGTAAAAGGAAAAAACAGCTTACCACGAGGGCATGACGCTGCGCACTGAATCCGCGATCCTCAGTAGCGGATGCAGGAGCCTCGGCGCCCTTGAAAAGCACCCTCCATGCATCTTCGTACGTCGTGTCGAAGAGCCTGCTCAGAGTTTGGTGCCTCGCCGGGTCGAACTCCCACAGGTTGAAAGCCCGTTGTTGGCACGGGAGGATCAAGCGGATGAGCATAACCTGGACAACGTTGACAAGTTTGAGCTTCTTGTCCACCAGGGTTTTGACGCATGTTTGGAGTCCGGTTAGCTCTCCTTTTTTGCCCCACGACAGGCCCGTCTCTTTCCAGGATGTGAGCCACGTTGGGGTTCCGGACCGGAATTCGGGGGGTGCGACCCATTCGGCGTCGCGCGGCTCGGTGATGTAAACCCTTCAGGGTCTCCACAAAGGAGCCCTCGAGCCATAGGACATTGGCCATCTTACCCACCATGGTGCCTCCGCACTCCGCCTGGCTGCCGCGCACCACCTTCGGCTTGACGTTGAAAGTCTTGAGCCAGAGCCCGAAATGGGGGCGGATGCGGAGGAAGGCCTCGCACACGACGATAAACGCCGAGATGTTGAGGACGAAGTTTGGGGCCAGATCATGGAAATCCAGGCTGTAGTAGAACATGAGACCCCATACAAATGGGTGGAGAGGGAAGCCCAGTCCGCGGAGGAAAAGGGGGAGAAACACCACCCTCTCATGGGGCCTAGCGGTGGGGATGAGCTGCCCCTTCTCGGGGAGCCGGTACGCGATGTCGTTAGACAGGTATCCGGCCTTCCTCAGCTTTTTGATGTGTCCCTCCGTGACGGAGGAGACCATCCACTTGCCTCCCTCTGGACATGGCTGGGCAAGGTTGAGGTGAGGAGTGCGGACTTGGGCGCTGGAGCTCGAGTGCACAAGAATGGATAGGCGAAGGAGAAAGAAGGCATAGGTGAAAAGGTGGATCTTTATCCCCTTATATGGGTGGACGCAGCTACATGTCCCCACCGGCCTGATAAAACTCGCTTATCTCCAAGCACCGTAATCGATGGCGTGGTTGGGTTACCCATGCCCGCATTGATGAGAATCCCGGAATAAGGGGACACGATCTCTGCTTTAACAAGACGTGCCAAGGAAACCGCCTCACATAACGCGTGAGATGGGACAGTAAAACGGTTCGAATAAAAGCTTGGTCGTGGTGTGATGTCGCACCACGAAATACGTCAGCAGATTAGATTTGTGTAAATATTATTCTCTCTATGGCAATATGTGGAAACTTATTTTGCAGAGCTGGACACTATCTTTGTGTTCAAAATCTTCTATGAAGTACTTGGAGGAGGAACCCGCCTTGCAATGCCGAAGACAATATGCGCGCCGGACTCGTCGTCATTGAAGCCTGGTTCAGGGGCTACTGAGGGAGTCCTGGATTAGGGGGTGTTCGCATAGCCGGGACTATACCTTCAGCCGGACTCCTGGACTATGAAGATACAAGATTGAAGACTTCGTCCCGTGTCCAGGAGGGACTTTCCTTGGCATGGATGGCAAGCTTGGTGATACGGATATGCAGATCTCCTACCATTGTAACCGACTCTATGTAACCCTAACCCTACCCGGTGTCTATATAAACCGGAGGGTTTTAGTCCGTAGGACAACATACACATCAACGATCATACCATAGGCTAGCTTCTAGGGTTTAGCCTCCTCGATCTCGTGGTAGATCTACTCTTGTACTACCCATACCATCAATATTAATCGAGCAGGATGTAGGGTTTTACCTCCATCGAGAGGGCCCGAACCTGGGTTAAACTTCGTGTCCCTTGTCTCCTGTTACCATCCGGCCTAGACGCACAGTTCGGGAACCCGAGATCCGTCGGTTTTGACACCGACACAATGCTTATGTCAAGAAACTTCAACCTGAAAAGCTCGAACCCAAGTCGGAAAAATGCGTCTTCATAGGATACCCTAAGGAAACCATTGGGTATACCTTCTACCTTAGATCCGAAGGCAAGATCTTTGTTGCCAAGAACGGGTCCTTTCTGGAGAAAGAGTTTCTCTCGAGAGAAGTAAGTGGGAGGAAAGTAGAACTCGATGAAGTACTGCCTCTTGAACCGGAAAGTAGCGCAGCTCAGGAAGATGTTCCTGTGGTGCCTGCACCGACTAGAGAGGAAGTTAATGATGATGATCAAGGTACTTTGGATCAAGTTGCTACTGAACTTCGAAGGTCCACAAGGACACATTCCACACCAGAATGGTATGGCAACCCTGTCCTAGAAATCATGTTGTTAGACAACGGTGAACCTTCGAACTATGAAGAAGCAATGGCAGGCCCAGATTCCAACATATGGCTTGAAGCCATGCAATCCGAGATAGGATCCATGTGTGAAAACAAAGTATGGACTTTGACAGACTTGCTCGATGATCGGCGAGCGATAGAGAATAAATGGATCTTTAAGAAGAAGATGGACGCGGATGGTAATGTTACCATCTATAAGGCTCGACTTGTCGCTAAGGGTTATCGACAAGTTCAAGGGGTTGACTACGATAAGACCTTCTCACCCGTAGCGAAGCTGAAGTCCGTCCGAATCATGTTAGCAATTGCCGCATACTATGATTATGAGATATGGCAAATGTACGTCAAAACAACATTCCTTAACGGCTTCCTTAAGGAAGAATTGTATATGATGCAGCCGGAAGGTTTTGTCGATCCTAAGAATGCTAACAAGGTATGCAAGCTCCAGCGCTCCATCTATGGGCTGGTGCAAGCATCTCGGAGTTGGAACATTCACTTTAATGAAATGATCAAAGCGTTTGGGTTTATGCAGACTTATGGAGAAGCCTGCGTTTACAAGAAAGTGACTGGGAGCTCTGTAGCATTTCTCATATTATATGTGGATGACATACTTTTGATGGGAAATGATATAGAACTTTTGGACAGTATTAAGGCCTACTTGAATAAGTGTTTTTCAACGAAGGACCTTGGAGAAGCTGCTTACATATTAGGCATCAAGATCTATAGAGATAGATCGGGACGCCTCATAGGTCTTTCACAAAGCACATACCTTGATAAGATATTGAAGAAGTTCAATATGGATCAGTCCAAGAAGGGGTTCTTGCCTGTGTTGCAAGGTGTGAAACTGAGCTCAGCTCAACGTCCGACCACGGCAGAAGATAGAGAAAAGATGAGTGTCGTCCCCTATGCCTCAGCCATAGGGTCTATCATGTATGCCATGCTGTGTACCAGACCTAATGTAAACCTTGACCTGAGTTTGGTAGGAGGGTACCAAAGTAATCCCGGCATGGAACACTGGACAGCGGTCAAGAACATCCTGAAGTACCTGAAAAGGACAAAGGATATGTTTCTCGTATATGGAGGTGACGAGGACCTCGTCGTAAAGGGTTACGTTGACGCTAGCTTCGACACAGATCTGGATGACTCTAAGTCACAAACCGGATACGTGTATATTTTGAATGGTGGGGCAGTAAGTTGGTGCAGTTGCAAGCAAAGCGTCGTGGCGGGATCTACATGTGAAGCGGAGTACATGGCAGCCTCGGAGGCAGCGCATGAAGCAATCTGGATGAAGGAGTTCATCACCGACCTAGGAGTCATACCCAATGCGTCGGGGCCAATCACTCTCTTCTGTGACAACACTGGAGCTATTTCCCTTGCCAAGGAGCCCAGGTTTCACAAGAAGACCAGGCACATCAAGCGTCGCATCAACTCCATTCGTGAAAATGTTCAAGATGGAGACATAGATATTTGCAAAGTACATACAGATCTGAATGTCACAGATCCGTTGACTAAACCTCTTCCGCGAGAAAAACATGATCAACACCAGAACTCTATGGGTGTTCGATTCATCACAATGTAACTAGATTATTGACTCTAGTGCAAGTGGGAGACTGTTGGAAATATGCCCTAGACGCAATAATAAAATGATTATTATTATATTTCCTTGTTCATCATAATTGTCTATTATTCATGCTATAATTGTGTTATCCGGAATTCATAATACATGTGTGAACACATAGACCATAACATGTCCCCAGTGAGCCTCTAATTAACTAGCTCATTGATTAATAGATAGTCATGGTTTCCTGACTATGGACATTGGATGTCATTGATAACGGGATCACATCATTAGGAGAATGATGTGATGGACAAGACCCAATCCTAAGCATAGCACAAGATCGTGTAGTTCGTTTGCTAGAGCTTTTCCAATGCCAAGTATCATTTCCTTAGACCATGAGATCGTGTAACTCCCGGATGCCGTAGGAGTGCTTTGGATGTACCAAACGTCACAACGTAACTGGGTGACTATAAAGGTATACTACAGGTATCCCCGAAAGTATCTGTTGGGTTGACACGGATCGAGACTGGAATTTGTCACTCTGTATGACGGAGAGGTATCTCTGGGCCCACTAGGTAATGCATCATCACAATGAGATCAATGTGACCAAGTGTTTGGTCATGGGATCATGCATTACGGTACGAGTAAAGTGACTTGCCAGTAATGAGATTGAACGAGGTATTGGGATACCGATGATCGAATCTCGGGCAAGTAACATACCGATTGACAAAGGGAATTGAATACGGGGTTGATTGAATCCTCGACATCATGGTTCATCCGATGAGATCATCGTGGAACATGTGGGAGCCAAGATGGGTATCCAGATCCTGCTGTTGGTTATTGACCGGAGAGTCGTCTCGGTCATGTCTGCGTGTCTCCCGAACCCGTAGGGTCTACACACTTAAGGTTCGGTGACGCTAGGGTTGTAGAGATATTAGTATGCCGTAACCCGAAAGTTGTTAGGAGTCCCGGATGAGATCCCGGACATCACGAGGAGTTCCGGAATGTTCCGGAGGTGAAGATTTATATATAGGAAGTCCAGTTTCGGCCATCGGGAAAGTTTTGGGGGTAATCGGTATTGTACCGGGACCACCGGAAGGGTCCCGGGGGTCCACCGGGTGGGGCCATCTATCCCGGAGGGCCCCATGGGCTGAAGTGGGAGGGGAACCAGCCCCTAGTGGTCTGGTGTACCCCCCATGGGCCTCCCATTGCGCCTAGGGTTGGAAACCCTAGGGGTGGGGAGCGCCCCACCTGACTTGGGGGGCAAGTCCCCCCTTGCCCCCCCTTGGAGATTGGATCTCCTAGGGCCGGCGCCCCCCCTAGGGGCCCTATATATAGTGGGGGGAGGGAGGGCAGCCGCACCCAAGTCCCTGGCGCCTCCCTCTCCCCTCGTAACACCTCTCCCTCTCGTTGGAGCTTGGCGAAGCCCTGCCGAGATCACCGCTGCTTCCACCACCACGCTGTCGTGCTGCTGAATCTCCATCAACATCTCCTTCCCCTTGCTGGATCAAGAAGGAGGAGACGTCTTCCCAACCGTACGTGTGTTGAATGCGGAGGTGGCGTCCGTTGGCGCTCAGTCATCGGTGATTTGGATCACGACGAGTACGACTCCATCAACCCCGTTCTCTTGAACGCTTCCGCTCGCGATCTACAAGGGTATGTAGATGCACTCCCCTCTCCCTCGTTGCTAGATGACTCCATAGATTGATCTTGGTGATGTGTAGAAAATTTTAAAATTCTGCTACGTTCCCCAACAGAAACATGGTAAAGAAAGAGAACCATGGATTCAGAAACCCATGCCTTTTCCTCCCAAACCATCCAAGAAAAAGGATGATGATGATTTTGAGCGCTTTGCTGAAATGATTAGACCTATCTTTTTGTGTATGTGATTAACTGATATGCTCAAAACCAATCCTTATGCTAAGTACATGAAAGATATAATTACAAATAAAAGAAAGATACCGAAAGCTAAAATTTCCACCATGCTTGCTAATTATACTTTTAAGGGTGGAATACCAAAGTAACTTGGAGATCCCGGTGTACCAACTATACCATGCTCCATTAGAAGAAATTATGTTAAAACTGCTTTATGTGATCTTGGAGCCAGTGTTAGTGTTATGCCTCTCTCTTTATATCGTAGACTTGATTTGAATAAGTTGACACCTACTGAAATATCTTTGCAAATGGCTGATAAATCAACTGCTATACCTGTCGGTATTTGTGAGGATGTGCCTGTTGTAGTTGCAAACGTTACTATTTTAACGGACTTTGTTATTCTTGATATTCCCGAAGACGATAGTATGTCTATTATTCTTGGAAGACCCTTTTTGAATACTGCAGGGGCTGTTATTGATTGCATTAAAGGCAATGTCACTTTTCATGTTAATGGTAACGAGCATACGGTACACTTTCCGAGGAAACAACCACAAGTTCATAGTATCAACTCTATAGGAAAAATTCCACCGATTATATTTGGAGGTTTTGAATTTCCTCTTCTACTGTGAAGAAGAAATATGATATTCTTATTATTGGGGATGTGCATATCCCCGTTGAGGTAACATAGTGTTATTCGAAATTTCTCTGGTTCCATGTTATTCGGAATGAGTTCATAAACAAGACTTGATCAACCTTGTTAGTGGATTCCTTTTGATGATCATGAGACGGATGAAACTAGAAGGCACAACCTTCTGTACCCCACTTTTACTGTCTGTTATTTATATTAAATAAAATTAAAATAAATATTTTTCTGTCTGTTATCTGATTATCCATGCAATGTAAAAATACCTCGAAAATAAAAGTTCTCCAAATGCCCTGAAATTTAAATATGATTTTTTTCCAAAATATTTGAGAATATTTGGCACTGAGAACATAGCAGGGGGGTCAACCACCTGCCCACGAGGGTGGAGGGCGCGGCCCCGTGCCTCGTGGGCCCACGGTGGCCCTCCTCCACTTATCCTTTCACCCATACACTCCTTACTCCCCCAAACACGAATATCCAGCTCAAGCACAAGTTCTAGCTCACTTTGCTGCCATTTTCGATCTCCTTGCTCAAGGCACCTCTCACAAAACTGCTTTGGGAGATTGTTCCTTGGTATGTGACTCCTCCATTGGTCCAATTAGTTTTTGTTCTAGTGATTTATTCATTGCAATTTTCTGCTACTTAGGCGACCCTGTTCTTGAGCTTACATGTCAAATTTATATGGTCAAAAGTAGTTTTGATGCATGATATAGGCCCTAGGCACTTGTAGGAGTAGATGCTATCAATATTATTGAGTTTGGTTTACTTTTATTTTGAAGTTACTAAAATATTTCAGAATTTTTCAGAGGAAGAAATATGCTTAGGAAAATGTTCCAAGGTGGTTCTTCAAGGGAGCAACGACCCAGGCTTGCAATGCGTGATGCTGATGACGAGCCACCAAGAGACGCTCCAGTGCATCCTTGTGAATGGCCTTCTGAGAACTTTATGGATCGAGCAGGAATTAAGGAAGAATTCAACGCATATTTGCGTAACGCTGAGCTTCGAGGAAGAGAAGTGCAGCCAGTATCACAACCTCACCAGTACCTTTGTGAGGAGGTTTGAATTTTCAACTTCACGTAATTCTCCAACTGTCCTGTTTGATCTTTATGATAATTCTTACACTATGGACTTATTGGATTTTACCACTGCTTGCAAACTTCCACAATGGGGGAGTATAAGGGATCCTTGCAAATTTGAATTTAGAGATTTTCTTGCTAGTATAACTATGGGAGAATCTAGAGATATAACACAAGCCACCATAGGGAGCATTCACTTTCCTTCTATACATTATTTTGCTCTCTTCATAGGTAGATGCATTAACGGTAAGGATGAAGCATGTCACATGTGTGTCCCCGACCTCAGTATTCTTAGGAGTGCTGTGTTGGGAGATAAATCTTATAATTTGGGAGCCATTGTTGCGCATAGGTTGCATCTTAATAGATTTAATGGATATTTCTTTGGGGGAATTTATGCAACCCGCATAGCTAATTTTCTTGGTATAGCCATACGCGAAGATGATATTGAATTACCTCCTGCTTACCTAGACTTTAATGCTATGGTTCACCACCAGTTTGTCGAGAGGAATGAATCGCCTCTCCAGTATCGACGAATCTTTGACACACGTCGTGATGTCCATATTACTCTCTCTGCTCCTGCCTTCTTTGATCATCAGGCAAAGGGAAGATATACTATTACCAAAGAGGAGGCAGATGAGTACGAGAGGAGAGCGGAGGCCGCTCGTCGCCACGCTACAGCTCAGCAGGCGATAGCCGCTGCATCTCAGTACGACCCCAACTATTATTATGGATATCCGTCAGGCCAGCCATGGCCATAGACCAACTTAGGCCAAAAGCCTAAGCTTGGGGGAGTACGTATTTCCCACCGACATTACATTTATGTTTACACACTCATTGCTAGATGTCGGTGCTCATACCTTTTCATTGTATCATCCATGCTAGTTTATTTTCCTTTTTATGCCTTCTTCTTGTGTGTTTAATAAACCTTAAGAAAAAACAAAAAAATATTTAGTTGTAACTTTTAGTTAGTTTAATTTCCATGCTTGTAGTAGTAATTAAAAAGAAAACCCAAAAAGATTTCCTATTCTTCTTTTGCTTGTTGGGAGCTTTCCCATGTAAATAGTTTTATTTCTTTTCTTTTCTTTGGGGTCGATAGGAGAAGACCATAATTAAATTGTTGAAGTGGCTCTTATATGCATTGTTGTTGATCTGACAAAAGATCCCATATTGCCTTGTCTTCTCCTGCCTATTGAATGCCTGTAGATTCCAGCTTAGTCCAATGCACGTACAATATTATTATTATTCACATCATTCGATCGTGCAAGTGAAAGGCAATTATGATGTTATATGATGGACTGGCTGAGATGATAAAAGGTGGTATGCACTCGACCTCTTTTGTTTTTGTAAATATGATTAGTTCATTGTTTCTGATTCAGCCTATTATGAATAAACATGTTTGCAATGACAATTAGAGATCATAGTTTCTTGTGCCATGCTTGATTAGATATGAGTTATAATGGTTTACCTTGCGTGCCAACATGCTATTGAGATAGTTATGATGTGCTATGATAGGGTGGTATCCTCCTCTGAATGATTTAAGTGAGAATACTGCTTGTGCATCCAACTCCATAAACCCAAAGTTATTCCACATGAGTCCAATATACCTACCTATATACGGTATCTACCTGCCGTTCCAAGTAAATTTGCATGTGCCAAACTCTAAACCTTCAAATAAATATCCTGTTTTGTATGCTCGAATAGCTCATGTATCAACTAGGGTTGTCTGTATCTTCCATGTTAGGTGGGTTATTCTCAAGAGGAGTGGACTCCGTTCCTCACTCACGAGATAAATGGCTGGTCACCGGGATGCCCAGTCCCATGCTTTATGCAAACTAAATCAAAATAATTGCAAAAAAAACTCCCCCTGGGACTCTTGTTAGTTGGAGGCACTCGTTGTTTCGAGCAAGCCATGGATTGATGCTTGTTGGTGGAAGGGAGTATAAACTTTACCATTCTGTTTGGGAACCGCCTATAATGTGTGTAACATGGAAGATATCGCCATATCTTGGTTGTTATGTTGACAATGAAAGTATACCGCTCAAAATATTATTCACCTCTGTTTCAAAACTGAGCTCTGGCACCTCTACAAATCCCTGCTTCCCTCTGCGAAGGGCCTATCTATTTACTTTTATGTTGAGTCATCAACCTCTTATTAAAAAAGCACTAGTTGGAGAGCACCGCTGTCATTTGCATTCATTATTGTTAGTTTACATTGAGTATGACTTGACTGGATCTCTTTTACCATGAATTACAATGTCTAGTCAGTCCTTGGTCTTTAAAGGTTCTCTGCATTTATGTTTTGCGGTCTCAGAAAGGGCTAGCGAGATACCATCCTGCTATATCATATTATGATTGTTTTGAGAAAGTGTTGTCATCCGAGATTTATTATTATGGCTCGCTAGTTGATTATGCTATTGATATGAGTACACTTGAGACCTATGCGTTATTGTGAATGTGGTTAGTTATAATCTTTTCTGAAAACTTGAATGCTGGCTTTACATGTTTACAACAACAAGGGCAAACAGAGTTTGTAAAAGTTTTTCTTTATCACTTTCAGTTTATCAAATGAATTGCTTGAGGACAAGCAAAGGTTTAAGCTTGGGGGAGTTTATACGTATCCGTCGTATCTACTTTCCCAAACACTTTTGCCCTTGTTTTGGACTCTAACTTGCATGATTTGAATGGAACTAACCCGGACTGACGCTGTTTTCAGCAGAATTACCATGGTGTTATTTATGTGCAGAAACAAACGCTCTCGGAATGACCTGAAACTTCACAGAGCAACTTTTCAGAAAATATGAAAAATACCTGCAAAAGATTAAGGCCAGGGGGCACCACCTGTCCACGAGGGTGGGGGCGCGCCTGCCCCCCTAGGGCGCGCCCCCTACCTCGTGGGCCCCCTGTTGCCTCTCTGGCTCCAACTCCATATATTGTGTTTCGGGGAGAAAAAATCAAGGAGAAGAAATCATCACGTTTTACGATACGGAGCCGCCGCCAAGCCCTAAAACCTCTCGGGAGGGCTGATCTGGAGTCCGTTCGGGGCTCCGGAGAGGGGAATCCGTCGCCATCGTCATCATCAACCATCCTCCATCACCAATTTCATGATGCTCACCGCCGTGCGTGAGTAATTCCATCGTAGGCTTGCTGGACGGTGATGGGTTGAACGAGATCTATGATGTAATCAAGTTAGTCTTGTTAGGGTTTGATCCCTAGTATCCACTATGTTCTGAGATTGATGTTGCTATGACTTTTCTATGCTTAATGCTTGTCACTAGGGCCTGAGTGCCATGATTTCAGATCTAAACCTATTATGTTTTCATCAATATATGAGTGTTCTTGATCCTATCTTGCAAGTCTATAGTCACCTATTATGTGTTATGATCCGTTAACCCCGAAGTGATAATAATCGGGATACTTACCGGTGATGACCGTAGTTTGAGGAGTTCATGTATTCACTATGTGTTAATGCTTTGTTCCGGTACTCTATTAAAAGGAGGCCTTAATATCCCTTAGTTTCCGTAAGGACCCCGCTACCATGGGAGGGTAGGACAAAAGATGTCATGTAAGTTTTTTTTCCATAAGCACGTATGACTATATTCGGAATACATGCCTACATTATATCAATGAACTGGAGCTAGTTCTGTGTCACCCTAGGTTATGACTGTTACATCATGAACCGCATCCAGCATAATTCTCCATCACCGATCCATTGCCTACGAGCTTTCCATATATTGTTCTTCGCTTATTTACTTTTCCGTTGCTATTGCTATCATCACTACAAAATACCAAAAACATTACTTTTACTACTGTTACCTTTTGCTACCGTTATCACTACTATCATATTACCTTGCTACTAAACACTTTGCTGCAGATATTAAGTTTCTAGGTGTGGTTGAATTGACAACTCAGCTGCTAATACTTGAGAATATTCTTTGGCTCCCCTTGTGTCGAATCAATAAATTTGGGTTGAATACTCTACCCTCGAAAACTGTTGCGATCCCCTATACTTGTGGGTTATCAAGTATAACAAAGTCACTCAAAATAGTAACATTAGCAACAACAACGGGCACATCCTCACAGATACCGATAGGTATGGAAGTTGATTTATCAGCCATTTACAAAGATATTTCAGTAGGTGTGAGTTTATTCAAATCAAGTCTTTTATATAAAGAGAAAGGCATAACACTAACACCGCCTCCTAAATCACACAAAGCAGTTTTGACATAATTACTTTTGATGGAGCAAGGTATAGTTGGTATTCCCGGATCTCCAAGTTTTTTAGGTACTCCATCTTTAAAAGTATAATTACCAAGCATAGTGGAGATTTCAGCTCCCGGTATTTTTCTTTTATTAGTGATGATGTCTTTCATGTACTTTGCATAAGGAGGCATTTTCAAGATATCAGTCAAGTGACTACGCAAAAATACTAGCATGAGTATTTCAGCAAAGCGTTCAAATTCTTCATCATCATTCTTTTTAGTTGACTTAGGTGGAAAGGGCATTGGTTTTTGAACCCACAGTTCTCTTTCTTTACCGTGTTTTCTAGCCACAAAGTCTCTTTTATCATACCTTTTATTCTTCGGTTGTGGGTTCTCAAGATCAACAGGTGGTTATATATCAACATCATTGTCTGATTATTTATTATTAGGTTGAGAGTCCTCATGAACATCAGCATTATCTTTTTCATTATCACTAGGTGAATGTTCATTACCAGACTGAGTTTCAGCATTAGAGATAGAAGTTTCATTATCATTATCAGGAGGTTTTTCTATTTGAGGTTCACTAGGAGCATGCAAAGTGCTATCATTTTTATTCTTCGTTTTCTTTTTAGAAGAACTAGGTGTAGTGGTGTTGTTTCTTTGTGAATCTTGTTCAATTCTTTTTGGGTGTCCCTCAGGATAAAGTGGTTCCTGAGTCATTTTACCTCCTCTAGTTGCAACTCTAACAGCAAAGTCATGCATATTATTATTCATTTCATCAAGCAACTCTCTTTGAGATTTAGCAACTTGTTCTAACCGAGTTTGAACCGTAGAGGCATGCTTTCCAACACCTCTAACATCATTTCAGATTCTAAACAACAAGTCACTCAAGCGAGCAATCATATCAGAATTGTATTTCAATTGTTTCATAACATTTACATTGAAGTGGTCTTTGTTTTCTAATGTAATTTTCAAACTCATAAAGGCATTGGCTAGGATGCATATTGTGGGCATTGTCATTATCATTGAATTTCATAAGAGAATTTACCTCTACCACCTTAGGAGACGGTGGTGTATTAAGCCCATGTATTTCTTCAATAGGAAGTAAATTTTTAATATCATCAGCTTTAATACCTTTTTCCTTCATAGATTTCATTGCCTCTTGCATATCTTCAGGACTGAGATATAATATACCCCTCTTCTTCGGAGTAGGTTTAACTTGTTGTTTAGGAAGATTCCAATCATCATAATTTTTCAATATGTTATTCAATAATTCTTCAGCTTGAACAACAGTTCGTTCCCTGAAAACACAACCAGCACAATTATCTAGGAAATCCCTAGAAGCATCGGTTAGTCCATTATAGAAGATATCAAGTATTTCATTTTTCTTAAGAGGATGATCAGGCAAAGCATTAAGTAACTGGCAAAGCCTCCCCCAAGCTTGTGGTAGACTCTCTTCTTTAATTTGCACAAAGTTAAATATTTCCTGCAAGGCAACTTGTTTCTTATGAGCAGGGAAATATTTTTCAGAGAAGTAATAGATCATATCCTGGGGACTACGCACACAATCAGGAGCAAGAGTATTGTACCAAGCTTTAACATCACCTTTTAATGAGAATGGAAATAATTTGAGAATAAAGTAATAGCGAGTTTTCTCATCATGAGTAAAAAGGGTGGCTATGTCATTCAACTTAGTAAGATGTGCCACAACAGTTTCAGTTTCATAACCATCGAAAGGGTCAGATTCAACCATAGTAATTAACTCTGGGTCGACAGAGAATTCATAATCCTTGTCATCAATAAAGATAGGTGAAGTAGCAAACTTAGGATCACATTTCATTCTAGCATTCAGAGATTTTTCTTTATACTTGCATAATAATTTCTCTAGATCATCTCTATCTCTACAAGCACGAATATCTCTAATTGTCTCCTCATTCATAACATAACCTTCCTGTACCTTAGGCAATTCATATCTAGGAAGGCTAGTTCTAGTAGGTGTTTTAGTTTCAAGCTCATCATGAGAGTCAACAACATCATGTTGTATTACTCTAGCAATTTGCCTATCAAGAAATTCTCCAAGTGGCACATCATCATTATCAAGCAAGGTACTAGCATCATCATAAGCATTATCCATAGTAGAAGTAGCATAATCAATAATGTCACATCCCTAGTTCTAGTATGATCCTAGGCTTTCTTTGTGCATCATGTTTAGATTTCAAATGAAGTTGAAATGGGGATGTTTCAAACCCTAGCATCAAAGCAAATTCAAATAGGTTCAAATTAAAAATGGAATTTCAATAAACCCAAAATGCCCTTCAAAAATGTTCATGATCTTTGGAAACTGTTGCAAACAACAACCAGGGGTGATGCACATTTTTGCTAAACATTTTGGATTTTTGAATGAACCCATATGTATTTGAATTGGAGCTGTTTAAAATAATATAAATATTTTAGAGGCTCCAAAAATGTTGGAATTTGGTGAGGGCCTCTCGTATATTATAACTAGTGGTCACAAGGAATCTTAACATTTTTATGTTTGTGCTGGTATTTATTTTTTAAGTCAAAAACAAATGTCAGAAATAGAAAAGGAAACAAAAAAGGGAAAAACTCTTACCTGGCTTACCTGGCACCCCGAGCCGGCCCAGCAGAGGCACAACCCACTGGCCTCTGCCAGTCACCACTTACCTCCCGCCAGGAGGACGCCGAGCGCATGGCCGACGCACGCCGGCGCACGCCCGGCCACCTCCTGCTTACCGCCTCCCTACGGACGTCCCTGGAGATGCCACGCAGCCTCTCCGACCCCCTCTCACTCTCCCCCATGCTTCTTCTCTCCTCTGTCACCCTCTCTCGCACGCACCCGAGCGCAGCCGACGCCACCGCTCGCCGTTGCCGCGGCCACTGCCTCCCCCTCGTCCCTCCGTCATGTCCACGTGCTCCGCCGCTGTGGGGTACGCCTCCTCGATGAGCCGCCCAACGCCGGAAGCCCCTGGACGCCGCAAGCACCACCGTTCCCCTCGTCGGCCATCGAAGATCCTCGTCGTCGATTCGCTGCCCACCGGCCGTCCTCGCGACTGCCGAGTCCTTCGTTAGCCTCGCTGTGAGCTCCTCTGCCCCTTCCCTCTCTCCCCGTGCTCTGTTGCACAGTGTACCCGCCTTTTCCACCAGAGCCGAGAGCCGGCCGCCGTCGTTCTTGTCGCCGACATACCAAGAGCTAGCAAAGCTCGTTTCCGAGCACGACTATGTGCTCCGCAGCAAGCTAACGCCGCCACCAGCTCGTCTTCTCGTGCACCATAGCGCTGCGCCGCCCGAACCCACGCTCCGGCCGCCGCACTCATCGTCGCTGGCGCCACTCCGACCGCTCCCCGGCCGCGCCACCACCACGGTTGGATGCGGATGAGCGTCTGCATCCCGTAGCTGCACTCCGCGCGCCAAATGGCCCCCTGTAGGCAAAACCCGCAGCGCCCCGCCGCATTTGGACTCGTCGGCGGCTAAACGCCGGCGACTGCTGACCTTTGACTAGCGTGGGTTGACCCCACTGCCCAGTTTGACCTCCCCCCTCTCTCACTTGCGGGCCCCGCCCGACTAATTACTTTAGTTAGCTCTAATTAACTAGCTAGATTAGCTACTACGGTCACTGACTAGTGGGCCCTGCCCAGTTAGTTAGGACTAACTAACTTAGTTAGTTGACTAGGTCACTGACCAGTGGGACCCACTGGTCAGGTTTGACCTGTTCAGCCCCATTGACTCGCTTATGTCATGCTGACATAGTGCTGGCACAGTTACTCTTTTTCTGGAATTATTTTAACTCAGGAAATTCCAGATTTTTGCCTAAACTTCAAATAATCATAATAATTCAACCGTAGCTCAGAATGAAATAAATTATATATGAAAAATTATCAAAAAAATGCAAGGAATCCATTTATGCCAGTTACATGCATGAAAAACCAACTTATACATGCTATATAAGTTAAAACATAATATGGGCATTTTAAATGCTTCATTTTGAATTGCATTTGAATCTTTGATTCAAATGGGCTTCAACCAACTTGGTAGCATCTTGCATTAGCCCAAACACTAGCATTTGCACATGTCATGTTCATGCATCATTTTGTTGCATTTGTTTGGTATTGATTGCCGGCACCGTTTCTTCTCGATAAGTTCCACTCCGGAAGGTGTTCCCGAGTACCTGTCACAGGAGCCGTACCCCTTCATCGTTCTATCAGGCAAGCAAACACCCTTGAGCATTTCGATAAATCCCACTATCTCGCTCCTGCTCCTTATACTGCATTAGGACAACAACGATTCAACTGCTACTTTTCTGCTGCGGTAGTTGAACCCATTCCTCTGCATGACCTGTCATTGCCACAGTAAATAGTTGAAACCCACTAGCATGAGTAGGAGTTGCTTGAGCCTTGATGTGCCTGCTCATCCATGCTTGTTTTCTTTATGCCAGCTATGCTTAGAGTTGTGTCAGGTTTGATTCATCAGGAATGAATCGGAGTGGTGAACATGTCCTACCGATAAAGGCTAAGTGTGTGAACACGTTTTGGTAAAGGTAGCGATGAGAGGCCATGTAGGAGTACATGGTGGGTTGTCTCATTGGAACCGTCCCTAAGCACTGAGTTATGTGTATGTTATCCAAGTCCAGTTACTACCACACATTGGGTTCCGGTTATCCGGCCCCTCTCGGCTTATTAATCCACTTGATCTCTGTCCAGGAGTTGCAACTAGTTTCTGGTGTTTGTAGGTAGTGCTACTTGTCTACCAGGTGGTGTCCGATGGGACGGGCTTGGGACAGACTAGGCACCATGGCACGGTGTACCAAGTGGCACCCGGATGGTGGACTTGGGAACCCTGCTCACATCGTTTGGGTCCGTGAGCGACACCCCGGCCGGATCTCCTTGCGGATGGAACCCGAATAGGCGATAAACCTGGATGAGAGACTTGTGTGGTTAGTCAGGTCGTGGCTGACACCCTTGCCCGGCTTCCACTTGAAGGTTGCGGAGGTACATGACATGTATAGTGCGATAAGTGGCAAGAGCGTGTGTGAAGAAGTACACCCCTGCAGGGTCAACATTATCTATTCGAATAGTCGTTTTCCTCGGATATGGAAACTTGGAGGACTTATGTAGTACATAGACAACTTGAAGTGGATACTCTAAAATCCGCAAGATAAGCGTGAGTGCTATGGATGGCCTTCTCGTAGGGAGACGGGAACGGATCCATAGTGGAGTATTGATATGGTGAATATGTGGACTCGTGTGCGTCTTCTCACCTCAAAGAAGTTTCTGATACTCGTAGTATAGGTTAGCCACTGAGTCAAAGCTGGCTTGCTGCTGTTAAAACTCCACCACCCCCTTTGTTGATAATGTTGCATATGTAGATAGTTCTGATGTAAGACTTGCTGAGTACCTTTGTACTCACGTTTGCTTATTTATGTTTTGCAGTTGGTTACACTAGTGACTTCGACGAGTAGCTTGTATCCCAGCTACGATCTTGTACCCTTGGGAGGGTCGTGTTTAGTCAGGCTTCTTAGTCTTTTCCTTTTGTAGTTGTCTGTACTCAGACATGTAATGCTTCCGTTGCTTGTATGCTCTGAATGATGGGTCATGAGACCCCTGTTTGTATTGAATGCTATGTGGCTCTTCTGGGCCTTTATCTATATGAGTTGGAGTTATGTTGTGATGCCATGTTGTACAGCACATACTTGCATGTTATGCGTACGTGTAACGTGTATTGCTATGTGTGGGATCCGACAACCTAGTTGTTTATCCCTGGTAGCCTCTCTTATGGGGAAATGTAGTCTTGTGCTTCCATGAGCCATAGTAGTCCACTACAACCCGGTTCACCGGAGTCCTGCTAGCCCAGCACTACTGCTCGGAACACTTGACTGGCCGGCATGTGATTCACTTCGTTCCTGTGTCTGTCCCTTCGGGGAAATGTCACGCGGTGACATCTGGAGTCCTGCCTAGCCTGCTACAGCCCGGGTTCCCGGAGTCCTGTTAGCCCAGTGCTACAACCCGGATTCATACGCTGTTGACCGACATGCTCGAGGTTGATTCATGTATGCCTGTCCCTGTAAGTTAGTGCCACTTTGGGTTAATGACTAGTCATGTCGGCTCAGGTTCTCTGTCATATGGATGCTAGCGACACTATCATATACGTGAGCCAAAAGGCGCAAACGGTCCCGGGCCAGGTAAGGTGGCACCCATGGGAATACCGTGCGTGAGGCCGCAAAGTGATATGAAGTGTTACATGCTAGATCGGTGTGACTTAGGATCGGGGTCCCGACAGCGTTGGTATCAGAGCCTGACTGACTGTAGGATTACCAAGCCAAACTGGTCGAAGTTGAGTCTAGAAATGCTTTAGTTATATAAGGGAATTGATTGTGGGAGGGAACGTAAGGCTCTTTTTACTCCTTTACCTCATGTCATTCTTTCTGAGTCAGCCTCTTCTTTTCTACGAGGGTTAATGCCTAGGCTTCTCCTCTATCTCTCAGGATGACGTGTTACTAAACCGTAAAGTCTTAGGATTGTTGGGTTGTGTCTCCGTACAGTTCTACTACTTCCGTGTGTCCTCAGTTTGACCCAGAACCTTGATATTATGATGTTGATTGATTATGCTATTCCTTTGATGAATGTCTCAAAATCCTTTTGAGCATTTACAGCCGTTATGCTGCCGAAATTGTCCTAGGATTTCAAGAGTTTCCAATGCTTTTGCATTACATTCCGCATCCTTATGTCGATGCTAATTCCATCCTTGTTTCCTTGGTTTCTGTGCCAGGATGTCGTCTGCTAACCGAGGTTCAGTTGCTCATAGCAAGAACCACGGAGATGGTAGGGACGAGGATCCTCCTGACCAGCCTTTGATGGCAGAGTTCTTGTTAGCATCCGAGAGGAACAAGCGTGAGACTAACCGCTTGCTGGCATAGATTGAGCAGAACACCGCACATCAGCATAAGAAGTTGGTTTCTATCACCGACTTCATTGGTCTGAAACCACCCACCTTCCATCATTCCATTGAGCCACTCGATGCAGATGACTGGCTCCGAAGCATCACTCACAAGTTGCATTCTGCGAACGTAGCTGAAGGTGACAAGGTCACCTATGCTACCTATCACCTGGAAGGTCCTGCTAGTATTTGGTGGCAAAGCTATGAGGCTATGCTTCCAGCTAGCCAGATTCCTACCTGGAGGGATTTCACTGAGGCTTTTCGTGAGCACCACATTCCTCAGGCTCTCATTGACCGCAAGAGGGAAGAGTTCTGTAGTTTTACCCAGGGTAAGATGCCTGTTGATGCTTACAGTAGAGAGTTTGGAAACCTCGCCCGCTATGCTACAGAAGAGGTGTCCACGGACGCCAAGAAGCAGGCTAGGTTCCGGAAGGGTCTCAACCCTAAGTAGCGTCGTGATCTCCACCTGCATCATTGTGATACTTTCCAGGCTCTTGTGAACAAGGCCATTAATGAAGAGACAGCTCAACTCACTTACGAGGAGTCTCGTAAGCACAACCGTGATCTGGGTTCTTCCTCCCGCTCTGGCTCTCAGAAGCGACGGATTTGGATTCTGAACTCAGCTCTTCCACCTGGATATGCACCGAGGCCATCTGATGTGCCGCCTCACCCAGCTCAGCAACGTGCTCCACCCAGGCCTATTAGTGGACCACTTGCCAATGTAGGTTCACGTCCTACCTCAGGAACTTGCTTCACCTGCGGAGAACCAGGACACTATGCACGTGACTGCCCTTAGTCCAGTTATACTCCACCCCAGTCTGAGAAGTACGTTGGCCATGGTAAGCCATCACGCAAGATGATCAGTGTCAAGTCAGCTTGCACTGAACGTGGACAGGTGCATCACGTCTCAGCTAGAGACGCCCATGATGATCCAGATGTCATTCTTGGTACCCTCCTTGTCAATTGCCATCCAGCATCGGTTTTGTTCAATACTGGAGCATCTCATTCCTTCATTTCTGAAAGCTACGCTAACTTGCACAACATGTCATTTTGTGATATGCCCTCTCCACTAGTCATTCAAACTCCTGGATCCAAATGGCAAACTTCTAGTGTAAGCCATGGTAATGAAATCCTTTTTGACAGACTTGTATTCCTTGCATCACTTATAGCCCTCAAGTCTACAGATATCAACATCATCTTGGGTATGGACTGGATGAAAGCTCATTATGCCAAGATTGATTGTTACACAAGATCTGTTCAGCTTACACACCCATCTGGCAAAATAGTCACTGTCTCTACTAGAGTTGCAAGGCGTCAACTCTATTCTCTTAATGCCAGCCCTCTTCTAGACCTTGAAGATATTCTGGTAGTCCGTGACTTCCCGGATGTCTTTCCAGGAGAACTGCCAGGTGTTCCACCTGACAGAGATGTGGAGTTTGTCATAGAACTTATCCCAGGAACTGTTCCAATCTCTAGGAGACCATACAAGATGGCACCCTTAGAACTAGCTGAGCTTAAGAAACAACTTAATGAATCCTTGCAAAAAGGTTTCATCCATCCCAGTTCTTCTCCTTGGGCTTGTCCTGTCCTCTTCGTCAAGAAGAAGGATGGTACGGATCGGATGGTTGTAGATTATCGTCCCGTTAATGTGGTCACGATAAAGAACAGGTATCCGCTCCCCAGGATCAATGGCCTGTATGATCAGCTCGCTGGATCCTCAGTCTTTTCCAAGATGGATTTGAGGTTAGGCTACCACCAGATCAAAATCAGAAATGGGGACATCCCCAAGACGGCTTTTGTCACTCGTTATGGTCAGTACGAGTACACCGTCATGTCTTTTGGTCTAACCAATGCTCCAGCTACATTCTCCCGCTTGATGAACTCGATCTTCAAGGAGTACTTCGATAAGTTCGTCGTGGTTTACCTCGATGATATTCTTATTTACTCTAAGAACGAGGAAGAGCATGCCGAACATCTTAGGCTTGTGTTAGAAAAACTCAGAGAGCACCGCCTTTATGCCAAGTTCTCCAAGTGTGAATTTTGGTTGCCAGAAGTGACCTATCTGGGCCATGTGATCTCTAGCAAGGGCATTGTCGTCAATCCCGAGAGAGTTCAGGCCGTTCTTGATTGGACTCCACCTGAAACGGTTAAGCAAGTTAGGAGTTTCCTTGGCCTAGCCAGTTATTGTCGCCACTTCATTGAGAACTTCTCCAAAGTGGCCAAACCCCTCACAGAACTTCTCAAGAAAGATAAAAAGTTTGAGTGGTCCCCACAGTGTGAGTACAGTTTTCAGGAACTGAAAAGACGCCTGACTTCTGCTCCCATACTCATGCCACCGGATTTCACTAAAGACTTTGTTATCTATTGCGACGCTTCACGTCAAGGATTAGGTTGCATTCTTATGCATGATCGGCATGTGATTGCCTATGCATCTCGACAGGTGCATCCACATGAGGAAGATTATCCTACACATGATCTAGAGCTTGCAGCCGTGGTCTATGCACTTAAGACTTGGCGACATTACCTTCTTGGTAACCGTTGCGAAATCTACACTGACCATCAGAGTCTCAAGTATATCTTCACCCAACCGGATCTGAATCTTAGACACAGACATTGGTTGGAGTTGATCTCGGATTACGACTTAGGAATCACCTACACCCCAGGCAAAGCCAATGTCATGACTGATGCTTTAAGTCGTAAATCCTATTGCAACAACCTCATGTTGCAACAATGTCAACCACCCCTCCATGAGGAATTCTGTAAGCTTAACCTTCACATAGCTCCTCATGGTTCCCTTTCTACCTTGGTGGCGAAACCTACCCTTACGGATCAGATCATAGAGGCTCAGAAGCATGATACGGGAATTTCCCGGATCAAGAATTTTTTTTCCAAGGGAGTTGCTGGCTGTTTCTCTATGGATGAACGAGGCGTTGTTTACTTTGGAAACTGTTTAGTGGTTCCCAAATGTCAACAGATGCAGCAACTGATCCTTAAGGAGGCCCATGAATCTCCTCTCACGATTCATCCCGGTAGTACCAAGATGTATCAGGACCTACGCCAGAGGTTCTGGTGGACTAGGATGAAGAGAGAAATCGCTCAGTATATTGCCAACTGTGACGTTTGTCATCGCGTTAAGGCAGAGCATCAAAGACCTGCTGGCACCCTTCAACCTTTAGCTATTCCCGAGTGGAAATGGGACAAAGTTGGTATGGACTTCATCACCGGCTTTCCCAGGACCAAGAAAGGAAATAATGCTATCTTCGTAGTCATTGATCGTCTCTCCAAAGTGGCTCACTTCCTACCTGTTCGAGAGAGTATCACTGCTAGTCAGCTCGCTGACTTATATATCTCCCGAATAGTGTCACTCCATGGTGTTCCACTAGAGATCAATTCAGACCGTGGCAGTCTTTTCACCTCTCATTTCTGGGAAAGTTTCCAGAATGCCATGGGAACTCATCTTTCTTGCAGTACCGCTTTCCACCCTCAGTCAAGTGGTCAGGTGGAAAGGGTCAACCAAATTCTCGAAGACATGCTTAGAGCTTGCGTTATCTCATTCGGTATGGATTGGGAGAAATGTCTTCCCTTTGCCGAGTTTGCCTATAACAATGGCTATCAATCCAGTCTTAAGAAAGCACCCTTCGAGATTCTGTATGGACGAAGATGTCGAACACCTTTGAACTGGTCAGAAACCGGTGAAAGACAATTCTTTGGGCCGGATATGATTCAGGAAGCAGAAGATCAAGTTCGCATTATTCGTGAGAATTTGAAAACAGCCCAATCTCGTCAAAAGAGCCAGTATGACCGTCATCATAAGGAAGTGGCTTATGAAGTTGATGACAAGGCTTACCTTTGGATTACTCCTTTGAAGGGTACCCATCATTTCGGTATCAAGGGCAAGTTGGCTCCTCGTTACATTGGTCCTTTTCGCATTCTCGCTAAACGAGGAGAGGTTGCCTACCAATTGGAACTACCCCCACATCTTTCTCGAGTTCATGATGTCTTCCACGTCTCTCAACTCACGCGTTGCTTCTCGGATCCCATCCGCGGAGTGGACCACGAAACGCTTGATCTCCAAGATAACCTCAGTTATCGAGAGTACCCCATTCGCATTCTGGATCAAGCAGAGCGTGTCACTCGACGTCATAACATCAAGTTTCTCAAGGTTCAGTGGTCTCATCATTCCGAGAGAGAAGCTACTTGGGAGCGAGAAGATCGTCTTCGACTTGAGTACCCTGTTTTCTTTCCGCCAACTCCTGAATCTCGGGACGAGATTCTTCCGAGTGGGGGCGAGTTGTCACATCCCTAGTTCTGGTATGATCCTAGGCTTGCTTTGTGCATCATGTTTAAATTTCAAATGAGGTTGAAATGGGGATGTTTCAAACCCTAGCATCAAAGCAAATTCAAATAGGTTCAAATTAAAAATGGAATTTCAATGAACCCAAAATGCTTTTCAAAAATGTTCATGGTCTTTGGAAAATGTTGGAAACAACAACCAGGGGTGATGCACATTTTTGCTAAACATTTTGGATTTTTGAATGAACCCATATGTATTTGAATTGGAGCTGTTTAAAATAATATAAATATTTTAGAGGCTCCAAAAATGTTGGAATTTGGTGAGGGCCTCTGGTATATTATAACTAGTGGTCACAAGGAATCTCAACATTTTTATGTTTGTGCTGGTATTTATTTTTTAAGTCAAAAACAAATGTCAGAAATAGAAAAGGAAACAAAAAAGGGAAAAACTCTTACCTGGCTTACCTGGCACCCCCAGCCGGCCCAGCAGAGGCCCAGCCCACTGGCCTCTGCCAGTCACCACTTACCTCCCGCCAGGAGGACGCCGAGCGCGTGGTCAACGCACGCCGGCGCACGCCCGGCCACCTCCTGCTTACCGCCTCCCTCCGGATGTCCCTAGAGTTGCCATGCAGCCTCCCCGACCCCCTCTCACTCTCCCCCGTGCTTCTCCTCTCCCCTGTCACCCTCTCTCGCACGCACCCGAGCGCAGTCGACGCCACCGCTCGCCGTTGCCGCGGCCACTGCCTCCCCCTCGTCCCTCCGTTGTGTCCACGTGCTCCGCCGTTGTGGGCTACGCCTCCTCGCCGAGCCGCCCAACGCCGGAAGCCCCTGGACGCTGCAAGCACCGCCGTTCCCCTCGTCGGCCACCGAAGATCCTCGTCGTCGATTCGCTGCCCATCGGTCGTCCCCGCGCCTGTTGAGTCCTCCGTTAGCCTCGCTGTGAGCTCCTCTGCCGCTTCCCTCTCTCCCCGTGCTCTGTTGCGCCGTGTACCCGCCTTTTCCATCGGAGCCGAGAGCCGACCGCCGTCGTTCTTGTAGCCGTCGTAACAAGAGCTAGCAAAGCTCGTTTCCAAGCACGACTACGTGCTCCGCAGCAAGCTAACGCCGCCACCAGCTCGTCTTCTCATGCACCATAGCGCTGCGCCGCCCGAACCCGCGCTCCGGCCGCCGCACTCGTCGTCGCCGGTGCCACTCCGGCCGCTCCCCGGCCGCGCCACCACCACGGCTGGATGCGGACGAGCGTCCGCATCCCGTAGCTGCACTCCAGGCGCCAAATGGCCCCCTGTAGGCAAAACCCGCAGTGCCCCGCCGCATTTGGACTCGTCGACGGCTAAACGTCGGTGACCGCTGACCTTTGACTGGCGTGGGTTGACCCCACTGCCCAGTTTGACCTCCCCCCTCTCTCTCACTGACTTGCGGGCCCCGCGTGACTAATTACTTTAGTTAGCTCTAATTAACTAGCTAGATTAGCTACTACGGTCACTGACTAGTGGGCCCTGCCCAGTTAGTTAGGACTAACTAACTTAGTTGACTGGGTCACTGACCAGTGGGACCCACTGGTCAGGTTTGACCTGTTCAGCCCTGTTGACTCGCTTACGTCATGCTGACGTAGTGCTGGTGCAGTTATTCTTTTTTTGGAATTATTTTAACTCAGGAAATTCCAGATTTTTGCCTAAACTTCAAATAATCATAATAATTCAACCGTAGCTCAGAATGAAATAAATTATACATGAAAAATTATCAAAAAAATGCAAGGAATCCATTTATGCTAGTTACATGCATGAAAACCAACTTATACGTGCTGTATAAGTGAAAACATAATATGGGCATTTTAAATGCTTCATTTTGAATTGCATTTGAATCTTTGATTCAAATGGGCTTCAACCAACTTGGTAGCATCTTTCATTAGCCCAAACACTAGCATTTGCACATGTCATGTTCATGCATCATTTTGTTGCATTTGTTTGGTATTGATTGTCGGCACTGTTTCTTCTCGATAGGTTCCACTCCAATAGGTGTTCCCGAGTACCTATCAGAGGAGCCGTACCCCTTCGTCGTTCTATCAGGCAAGCGAACCCCCTTGAGCATTTCGATAAATCCCACTCTCTCGCTCCTGCTCCTTATACTGCATTAGGACAACAACGATTCAACTACTACTTTTCTGCTGCGGTAGTTGAACCCATTCCTCTGCATGACCTGTCATTGCCACAGTAAATAGTTGAAACCCACTAGCATGAGTAGGAGTTGCTTGAGCCTTGATGTGCCTGCTCATCCATGCTTGTTTTCTTTATGCCAGCTATGCTTAGAGTTGTGTCAGGTTTGATTCATCAGGAATGAATCGGAGTGGTGAACATGTCCTACCGATAAAGGCTAAGTGTGTGAACACGTTTTGGTAAAGGTAGCGATGAGAGGCCATGTAGGAGTACATGGTGGGTTGTCTCATTGGAACCGTCCCTAAGCACTGAGTTATGTGTATGTTATCCAAGTCCAGTTACTACCACACATTGGGTTCTGGTTATCCGGCCCCTCTCGGCTTATTAATCCACTTGATCTCTGTCCAGGAGTTGCAACTAGTTTCTGGCGTTTGTAGGTAGTGCTACTTGTCTACCAGGTGGTGTCTGACGGGACGGGCTTGGGACAGACTAGGCACCGTGGCACAGTGTACCAAGTGGCACCCGGATGGTGGGCTTGGGAACCCTGCTCACATCGTTTGGGTCCGTGAGCGACACCCCGGCCGGATCTCCTTGCGGATGGAACCCGAATAGGCGATAAACCTGGATGAGAGACTTGTGTGGTTAGTCAGGTCGTGGCTGACACCCTCGCCCGGCTTCCTCTTGAAGGTTGTGGCGAGAGCGTGTGTGAAGAAGTACACCCCTGCAGGGTCAAAATTATCTATTCGAATAGTCGTTTTCCTCGGATATGGAAACTTGGAGGACTTATGTAGTACATAGACAACTTGAAGTGGATACCCGAAAATCCGCAAGATAAGCGTGAGTGCTATGGATGGCCTTCTCGTAGGGAGACGGGAACGGATCCATAGTGGAGTATTGATATGGTGAATATGTGGACTCGTGTGCGTCTTCTCACCTTAAAGAAGTTTCTGATACTCGTAGTATAGGTTAGCCACTGAGTCAAAGCTGGCTTGCTGCTGTTAAAACTCCACCACCCCCTTTGTTGATAATGTTGCATATGTAGATAGTTCTGATGTAAGACTTGCTGAGTACCTTTGTACTCACGTTTGCTTATTTATGTTTTGCAGTTGGTTACACTAGTGACTTCGACGAGTAGCTTGTATCCCAGCTACGATCTTGTACCTTGGGAGGGTCGTGTTTAGTCAGGCTTCTTAGTCTTTTCCTTTTGTAGTTGTCTGTACTCAGACATGTAATGCTTCTGTTGCTTGTATGCTCTGAATGATGGGTCATGAGACCCCTGTTTGTATTGAATGCTATGTGGCTCTTCTGGGCCTTTATCTATATGAGTTTGAGTTATGTTGTGATGCCATGTTGTATAGCACATACCTGCATGTTATGCGTACGTGTAACGTGTATTGCTATGTGTGGGATCCGACAACCTAGTTGTTTATCCCTGGTAGCCTCTCTTATGGGGAATGTAGTCTTGTGCTTCCATGAGCCATAGTAGTCCGCTACAGCCCGGTTCACCGGAGTCCTGCTAGCCCAGCACTACTGCTCCGGAACACTTGACTGGCCGGCATGTGATTCACTTCATTCATGTGTTTGTCCCTTCGGGGAAATGTCATGCGGTGACATCCGGAGTCCGGCCTGGCTTGCTACAGCCCGGGTTCCCGGAGTCCTGTTAGCCCAGTGCTACAGCCCGGATTCTTACGCTGTTGACCGACATGCTCGAGGTTGATTCATGTATGCATGTCCCTGTAAGTTAGTGCCACTTTGGGTTCACGACTAGTCATGTCGGCCCGGGTTCTCTGTCATATGGATGCTAGCGACACTGTCATATACGTGAGCCAAAAGGCGCAAACAGTCCCGGGCCAAGTAAGGTGGCACCCGTGGGAATACCGTGCGTGAGGCCGCAAAGTGATATGAAGTGTTACCTGCTAGATCGGTGTGACTTAGGATCGGGGTCCGCATTTTGGGTTTTTTGAAATTCCATTTTTAATTTGAAACTATTTGAATTTGCTTTGATGCTAGGGTTTGAAACATCCCCATTTCAACTTCATTTGAAATTTAAACATGATGCACAAAGCAAGCCTAGGATCATACCAGAACTAGGGACGTGACAACTAACTTGCGACATTTCAGAATTAATAGCATGTGATGGTGTTGCAAGTTTACTTATAACAGAAGGTGAATCTAAAGCAGAACTGGATGGCAGTTCCTTAACTCCCCTCGTCTTTGAGGGAAAAATCTTAGTTTTAGCATCCTTCAGATTCTTCATAGTGAGAAATTGATAATAATCCCAAGTGACTCAACAAATATAGCTATGCTCCCCAGCAACGGCGCTAGAAAAAGGTCTTGATAACCCACAAGTATAGGGGATCGCAACAGTTTTCAAGGGTAGAGTATTCAAACCAAATTTGTAGATTCGACACAAGGGGAGCCAAAGAATATTTGAAGGTATTAGCAGCTGAGTTGTCAATTCAACCACACCTAGAGATTAATTATCTGCAACAACATGATCAGTAGCAAAGTAATATGAAGGTTTTGATAATAGTAGCAGTAGCAACGGTAACGGTACAGTGATAGTAGTAATTTTGTAGCAAGTGTAATAGTAACGATAGCAGTAGTAACTTAGCAAGAACAATATAGGATAAATTCATACGCATTGGATCGATGACTTGTTGGATGATATTCATCATGAGACAGTTATAACCTAGGGCGATATGACGCTAGCTCCAATTCATCAATATAATGTAGGCATGTATTACGTAAATAGTCATACATGCTTATGGAAAGAACTTGCATGACATCTTTTGTCCTACCCTCCCGTGGCAGCGGGGTCCTATTGGAAACTAAGGGATATTAAGGCCTCCTTTTAATAGAGAACCGGAACAAAGCATTTACACACGGTGAATACATGGACTCCTCAAACTACGGTCATCACCGGGAGTGGTCCCGACTATTATCACTCCGGGGTTGCCGGATCATAACACGTAGTAGGTGACTATAACTTGCAAGATCGGATCTAGAACATGAATATAATGGTGATAACATAAACAGTTCAGATCTGAAATCATGACACCCGGGCCCAAAGTGACAAGCATTAAGCATGGCAAAGTCATAGCAACATCAATCTTAGAACATAGTGGATACTAGGGATCAAGACCTAACAAAACTAGCTCGATTACATGAAGAATCTCATCCAACTCCTCATCGACCAGCGAGCCTACGAAGGAATTACTCACTCTCGGTTGGGAGCATCATGAAATTGGCAATGGAGAAGGGTTGGTGATGATGAAGAACAAAGATCCCCCTCCCCGAAGCCCCAAACGGACTCTAGATCTAGCCTCCCGATGAAGAACAGGAGGTGACGACGGCTCCATCTCGTGGATCGCGATAATTCTTTCTCCCTGATTTTTTTCCTGAAAAATAGGATTTTATAGCGTCAGTTTCAGGGTCTGCAAGGCCACCAGGTGGGGACAACCCACCTGGGCATGCCAGGAGAGGGGGCGTGCCCTGGTGGGTTGTGCCCACCCAGGTGCCCCTCTCTGATAGGTCTTGGCTCCAGAAAATCTTGTTTATTGTATAAAAATTCATCGCAAAGTTTCATTCCATTCCGAGAACTTTTATTTCTGCACAAAAACAACACCATGGTAGTTCTATTGAAAACAGCGTCAGTCCGGGTTTAGTTTCATTCAAAACATGCAAATTAGAGTCCAAAACAAGAGGAAAAGCGTTAGGAAAAGTAGATACATTGGAGACGTATCATAAAGCGCATGAAGAAATTCCATGCAGATGGGCTTTTCGAATGACCTGATTATGAATCATTTGATGCTTGCGAACCATGCCTCATGGGCAAGATGACTAAAACTCCGTTCTCTGGAACAATGGAGCGAGCAACTGACTTACTGGAAATAATGCATACCGATGTATGCGTGAGGCTCGCAGCGGGTATCGTTATTTTCTAACCTTCATAGATGATTTGAGCAGATATGGGTATATCTACTTAATGAAACACAAGTCTGAAACATTTGAAAAGTTCAAAGAATTTCAGAGTGAAGTGGAGAATCATCGTAACAAGAAAATAAAGTTTCTACGATCTGATCGCAGATGCGAATATTTGAGTTACGAGTTTGGCCTTCATTTAAAACAATGTGAAATAGTTTCACAACTCACGCCACCTGGGACACCACATCGTAATGGTGTGTCCGAACGTTGTAACCGTACTTTATTAGATATGGTGCGATCTATGATGTCTCTTACCAATTTACCACTATCATTTTCGGGTTATGCATTAGAGACAGCTGCATTCACTTTAAATAGGGCACCATCTAAATTCGTTGAGACGGCACTATGAATTGTGGTTTGGCAAGAAACCTAAGCTGTCGTTTCTTAAAGTTTGGGGTTGCGATGCTTATGTGAAAAAGCTTAAGCCTGATAAGCTCGAACCCAACTCGGAGAAGTGTGTCTTCATAGGATACCCAAAAGGAATTGTTGGGTACACCTTCTATCATAGATCCGAAGGCAAGATCTTTGTTGCCAAGAATGGATCCTTTCTAGAGAAGGAGTTTCTCTCGAAAGAAGTGAGTGGGAGGAAAGTGGAACTTGATGAGGTAATTATACATTCTCTCGAATTGGAAAGTAGCTCATCACAGGAATCCGTTCCAGTGATGCCTACACCAACTAGAGAGGAAGCTAATGATAATGATCATGAAACTTCAGATCAAGTTACCACCGAACCTCGTAGGTCAACCTGAGCACGTTCCGCACCAGAGTGGTACGGTAATCCTGTTCTGGAGGTCATGTTACTAGACGATGACGAACCTACCAACTATGAGCAAGCGATGATGAGCCCAGGTTCCGATAAATGGCTTGAGGCCATGAAATCTGAGATAAGATCCATGTACGAGAACAAAGTATGGACTTTGGTTGACTTGCCCGATGATCGGTGAGCCATAGAGAATACATGGATCTTCAAGAATAAGACTGACGCTGATGGTAATCTTACTGTCTACAAAGCTCGACTTGTCGCGAAAGGTTTTTGACAAGTTCAAGGAGTTAACTACGATGAAATTTTCTCACCAGTAGCGATGCTTAAGTCTGTCTGAATCATGTTAGCAATTGCTGCATTTTATGATTATGAAATCTGGCAAATGGACGTCAAAACTGCATTCCTTAAAGGATTTCTTAAAGAAGAGTTGTATATGATGCAACCAGAAGGTTTTGTCGATCCTAAAGGTGCTAACAAAGTGTGCAAGCTCCAACGATCCATTTATGGACTGGTGCAAGCATCTCGGAGTTGGAATATACGCTTTGATAATGTGATCAAAGCATATAGTTTTATACAGACTTTGGAGAAGCCTGTATTTACAGGAAAGTGAGTGAGATCTTCGTAGAATTTCTAATATTATATGTGGATGACATATTGTTGATTGGAAATGATACAGAATTTCTGGATAGCATAAAAGGATACTTGAATAAACGTTTTTCAATGAAAGACTGATAACCCACAAGTATAGGGGATCGCAACAGTTTTCGAGGGTAGAGTATTCAACCCAAATTTATTGATTCGACACAAGGGGAGCCAAAGAATATTCTCAAGTATTAGCAGCTGAGTTGTCAATTCAACCACACCTGGAAACTTAATATCTGCAGCAAAGTATTTAGTAGCAAAGTAATATGATAGTAGTGGTAACGGTAGCAAAAGGTAATGATAACAAAAGTAATGTTTTTGGTATTTTGTAGTGATTGTGACAATAGCAACGAGAAAGTAAATAAGCGAAGAACAATATATGGAAAGCTCGTAGGCAATGGATCGGTGATAGAGAATTATGCCGGATGCGGTTCATCATGTAATAGTCATAACCTAGGGTGACACAGAACTAGCTCCAATTCATCAATGTAATGTAGGCATGTATTCCGAATATAGTCATACGTGCTTATGGAAAAGAACTTGCATGACATCTTTTGTCCTACCCTCCCGTGGCAGCGGGGTCCTAGCGGAAACTAAGGGATATTAAGGCCTCCTTTTAATAGAGTACCGGACCAAAGCATTAACACAAAGTGAATACATGAACTCCTCAAACTACGGTCATCACCGGGAGTGGTCCCGATTATTGTCACTTCGGGGTTGCCGGATCATAACACATAGTAGGTGACTATAGACTTGCAAGATAGGATCAAGAACACTCATATATTGATGAAAACATAATAGGTTCAGATCTGAAATCATGGCACTCGGGCCCTAGTGACAAGCATTAAGCATAGAAAAGTCATAGCAACATCAATCTCAGAACATAGTGGGTACTAGGGATCAAACCCTAACAAAACTAACTCGATTACATGATAAATCTCATCCAACCCATCACCGTCCAGCAAGCCTATGATGGAATTACTCACGCATGGCGGTGAGCATCATGAAATTGGTGATGGAGGATGGTTGATGATGACGATGGCGACGGATTCCCCTCTCCAGAGCCCTGAACGGACTCCAGATCAGCCATCCCGAGAGGTTTTAGGGCTTGGCGGCGGCTCCGTATTGTAAAACGTGATGAATCCTTCTCCTTTATTTTTTTCTCCCCGAAAGTGAAAATATAGAGTTGGAGTTGAGGTCGGAGGAGCTCCAGGGGGGCCACGAGGTAGGGGGGGCGCCCCCCACCCTCGTGGCTAGGGTGTGGGTCCCCTAGTCTTGATATTTTGCCAGTATTTTTTATTATTTCCAAAAAGACGCTCCGTGGAGTTTCAGGTCATTCCGAGAACTTTTGTTTCTGCACATAAATAACACCATGGAAATTCTGCTGAAAACAATGTCAGTCCGGGTTAGTTCCATTCAAATCATGCAAGTTAGAGTCCAAAACAAGGGCAAAAGTGTTTGGAAAAGTAGATACGACGGAGACGTATCAACTCCCCCAAGCTTAAACCTTTGCTTGTCCTCAAGCAATTCAGTTGATAAACTAAAAGTGATAAAGAAAAACTTTTACAAACTCTGTTTGCTCTTGTTGTTGTAAATATGTAAAGCCAGCATTCAAGTTTTCAGCAAAGATTATGAACTAACCATACTCACAATAATGCATAGGTCTCATGTTTACTCATATCAGTGGCATAATCAACTAGGGAGCAATAATAATAAATCTCGGATGAAAACACTTTCTCAAAACAATCATAATATGATATAGCAGGATGGTATCTCGCTAGCCCTTTCTGAGACCGCAAAACATAAATGCAGAGCACCTTTAAAGATCAAGGACTAACTAGACATTGTAATTCATGGTAAAAGAGATCCAGTCAAGTCATACTCAATGTCAACTAATAGTAATGAATGCAAATGACAGTGGTGCTCTCCAACTGGTGCTTTTTAATAAGAGGATGATGACTCAACATAAAAGTAAATAGATAGGCCCTTCGCAGAGGGAAGCAGGGATTTGTAGAGGTGCCAGAGCTTAGTTTTGAAATAGAGGTGAATAATATTTTGAGCGGTATACTTTCATTGTCAACATAACAACCAAGAGAAGGTGATATCTTCCATGCTACACACATTATAGGTGGTTCCCAAACAGAATGGTAAAGTTTATACTCCCCCTCCACCAACAAGCATCAATCCATGGCTTCTCGAAACAACAGGTGCCTCGAACTAACAAGAGTCCCAGGGGGAGTTTTGTTTGCAATTATTTTGATTTAGTTTGCATAAAGCATGGGACTGGGCATCCCGGTGACAAGCCATTTTCTCGTGAGTGAGGAGCGGAGTCCACTCCTCTTGAGAATAACCCGCCTAACATGGAATATACGGACAACCCTAGTTGATACCTGAGCTATTCGAGCATACAAAACAGAATGTTTATTTGAAGGTTTAGAGTTTGGTACATACAAATTTACTTGGAACGACAGGTAGATACCGTATATAGGTAGGTATGGTGGACTCATATGGAATAACTTTGGGGTTTATGGAGTTGGATGCACAAGCAGTATTCCCGCTTAGTACAGGTGTAGGCTAGCAAAAGACTGGGAAGTGATCAGTTAGAGAGCGACAACAGTCATGAACATGCATTAAAATTAATCAACACCGAATGCAAGCATGAGTAGGATATAATGCACCATGAACATAAATATCGTAGAGGCTATGTTGATTTTGTTTCAACTACATGCGTGGACATGTGCTAAGTCAAGCCACTCGAATCGTTCAAAAGAGGATACCACCCTATCATACCACATCACAACCATTTTAATAGCATGTTGGCACACAAGGTAAACTGTCGTGGTTCTAAGTCTGACAGTAGAGTGGGGGGTAGGTATGGAGAGGCAAGGTCCTAGCTATGGAGAGGTTGTAAACACAAGAGATGTACGAGTTCAGGCCCTTCTCGGAGGAAGTAAAAGCCCTACGTCTCGGAGCCCGGAGGCGGTCGAGTGGATCTTGTGTATATGGATTACAAGGTGCCGAACCCTTCTGCCTGTGGAGGGGGGTGGCTTATATAGAGTGCGCCAGGTCCCCATCCAGCCCACGTAATGAAGGGTTTAAGGTGTATTAAGTCCGGGGCGTTACAGGTAACGCCCCACATAAAGTGTCTTTACTATCATAAAGTCTACTTAATTACAGGCCGTTGCAGTGCAGAGTGCTTCTTGACCTTCTGGTGGTCGAGTGAGTCTTCGTGGTCGAGTCCTTCAAGTCAGTCGAGTGAGTCCCTCGTAGGTCGACTGGAAGGTGATCTCTTCTAAGGGTGTCCTCGGGCAGGTACTTAGATCAGGTCCGTGACCCTACCCTAGGTATGTGACTCCATCATTAGCCCCCGAATGGATTGAGGCTTGAGTGATGAAGGAGTTGATGTTGTTTCCGATTAGCTTTTGCATACTGGTTGTGCGTTGTTTTTGAACCAAAAAATTCTCTCTGTTGATAGTGAACAACTTTTCTTCAGTCGACTCGATCCATTCTTCTTCTTCGTCGAGTGATCTTTTTGGACTTTGCTGATTTCCGAGCGACGGATCGCAGGAAATCCCGCGTCTGGCAGACTGATCTGCCGTTCGTGGATTCCGCCGGATACGGAATTTGGGGGAGCGCGCGAAGCGGAGCGGACCGTGGCGCTCGGATGGGACGGGGCATAGACGCCTCGATTCCCATGCCGCTTTTTTCGCCACGTATCACGCTTGCGCAACTGTTACAGGATATGATTAGATCGACCGGGCCCACCTGTCATCCACTCGGAAGGGATCTTATAAATGGGCCCGGCGAGGGTTTTTTGAACAGTGCCTCAGCATTCTCTCTCTGCTCCCTTCGTCTCCGCCCAACACGCACGCTCTCGCCTCTGCACAACTTCTCCTCACGCGCCTCGCCGGTAGCCATGGTCAAGGAGAAGACGGCGGCGCTGGAGCGCGCGAAGAAGGCGTCGGCGACGGAGAAGGCGAAGGGGAGATCCACCAGCCGCGGCGGGTCTTCGTCTAGATCTCGCCTGCCGAAAGGCTGGGTCCAGGGAGATTGGATCCAGACGACCATCACGGAGAAGGATCTCCTCGACATGGCCAACGAGGGACTGATCCCTCATGGAGCTGCGAGGCTTCCGGGGAAAGAGTGGCAGCCTCAGCCGGAAGAGGGTGAGTGCGTGCTTCTGGCTACCCATGTCGACCGCGGATTCTCTGTGCCGCCGAGCATTTTCTTCCGTGGTTTCTTGAACTTCTTTGGAGCGCAACTCCACCACTTCACCCCGAATTCTATCGCCTATCTTGCCGCGTTTGTGTCCATGTGTGAGAGTTTTCTGGGCTGTCGACCGCATTGGGGCTTGTTCAAGCACATATTCACGTGTCGCTCTCAAACCGTGAAGAAGGCGAGCCCAGGCGATGAAAGAACCCGAGTTGTCCAAATGTGTGGAGGTCTGGGGATCCAGGTGAGGAACAAGAGCACCTTCCCAGCCATGACATTTCCCGAGTCAGTCAGAGGCTGGCAGTCGACCTGGTTCTATTGCCAGGATCAGTCGACGCCGGGGCAGCCGAGTGGACTCCCTCAATTTACCATGGACCGAGTGAACAAGCCCTCCTCTCTGAAGTTGATTCCGGAGGAGAAAGCTGACGTGAAGATGCTGATGGAGCGCGTAGTTCAGTTGGTTCGGGAGGGAGTGACGGGTATGGATCTCCTGGAGGTTTTCCTTAGGCGTCGAATCCAGCCTCTTCAGTTCCGGAGCCATTGCATGTGGTTGTACTGCGGGACTGAGGATGTGACTCGGGTCAATCCAAAAACAGTCGACGATACCACTCTAGAAAGGTGGATGGCCGCTGTTACTGGGAACAAAGATAACCCTCGCGGAGCCAGAAGGATTCCTCCACTCGACTGCCACAGTGATCCAAACAAGGTATGTCTGCTCCACTTCCCATTGTATTCTCGTCACATTTATTTCTGTTTTCTCTGCTGATCGGTCGACTGATCTTTGTCTTGATGTCTATCAGGCCCTCACTGAGCTGTACTCGATGCCCAATGGAGCACAGGCTCCGACCGAGGTGGGAGAAGCGAGCGGGGGCGAGAGCCAGGAGGAGGAGTGGGACTCGGACGCCGCTGAGGCTGATGATGATGATGATGACGATGAGGACGAGGGAGAGGAGGAGGAGGAGGAGGTCGCACCACCGCGCTCGGAAAGGCGGTCGAAACTTGTCCAAGACCCTGCGACCGAACGCGGCGAGGGGGTTGCGACTGTTACACAGTCGACCAAGCGCCCTCAGACCACCTCTCCGGCGCCGACTGAAAAGGCGTCGAAGCAGCCCAGGGCGGCCCCGTCGAAGCCGACCAATCACCTGCCGAAGATGAAGGTGTCCATCCCCACCATATCAGGGTAATCGTGTTGCTTAAGTTTTCTTGTTTTGTGTGAACTTTATCTCTGGTTGGCGCTGGAGTTAGTCGACTGATTCTTTGGAGTTGCAGTGCTGCTACTTCTGAGACCTCGGCCCGGTCTGACGACCATGAGATAGAGGACGCAGCAACCTCAAAACCTGGTACTATACTCTTAACACCGTCTTTAGTCGACTGACTCATGATCTAATCCTGATTCTTTTCTGTAGCTCCATCCAATGTTGTTATCACTCTCCCTGATGATGATGAAGATGAGGAACCGCTGAAGTACAGAAGGAGTAGGAAAGCGTCTGCCAGCAGGGTGACCCAGGATGTGACGGTGCCTGAGACTCTGGTCGCGGAGGAGGAGAACACCACTCGACACACCGTGTCCTTCGCAGATCCACTGACGAGTGCTCCGCAGCCCTCCCTCTTCACGACGCACCACATCCCAGAGGACCAAGCTGGCGTAGCGAAGGAGGCGATACGCCAGGCAGGGATCATGATGGAGCAGTTGAAGACCATCCGGGATGCGAGCCAGGCAGCTTACGATGCCAGTTCCGCCCTCCAAAGCAATGTTCAGGTCAGTCGACCACCGTTTGTTCTGTTAGGATATGCTATCAAAAACTTTTCTTTCCAGAATTTATAGTAGTCACCCACTGGGTATGTCGAGTTAAACTCCGTGTTAGCGGGGGCACGCTGAGTGCACCCGCTGGGTGTAGTCCCCAAGGCTAAGGTCGACTGCTGGCAGTCGGCCTTAGGCTTTATAATTTTAGTCTTTCCGTCATTCGACTATGTCGAATGGATTTCGCAAACCGGTGGGGGCACGCTGAGTGCACCCACTGGGTGTAGTCCCCGAGACTGTGGTCGACTGCTGGCAGTCGATTACAGTCTTAAAGAATATATCTCTTTTTTGAGGTCGACTGGTCGACTTTATCTTCAATAGGATTAGTGGGGGCACGCTGAGTGCACCCACTGGGTGTAGTCCCCGAGACTACAGTCGAATGCTTGTATTCGGCTGTAGTCATAGAAACGCGTGATTTTTCCTTTTTCACTCAGAAGTGAATTATATTTGACATTTAGTCGATTGGTTCTTCGCAGAACTCCTGTGATCTTGTGGCTCGCTACTCTGAGCTGGAAAACAAGCACATTCAGCTCGAGCTGAATTTGAAACTGGTTCAGGAGAATCTGACGAAGGCAAAGGAGGAGACCGAAGGTATGTTTGATGAGACCTTGACGACTGCTTTTTCCCTTCATTTGTTTCAAAATTTGATCTTGCTGTAACTTGCAGGTAAGGTGAGGGAGGCCCAACGGAAGAAAGACCTTGAACTAGCTGAGAAGATCAAGCTTGTTGACGAGAAGTTAGCTTCAGTCGCAAAGCTTGAGCAAGAAAATACCAATCTAAAAGCTGCTCTTGGGAAGAAAAAAGATCTGGAGGCCTTCCTGAATGGTCTTGCCAAGAAGCTATTTCTTATGCTTGAAGGTAAATCTCTATGCTCGGCAATCATTTCCAATCGTGGTTTTTCCATTCGACCATTGCCTTGACTCGGTGATCGTCCTTGCAGAATTTTGTCAAAACTTTGAAGAAGAAACTAGCCGGCTGGAACCAAACCTTGACCCCGTCAATTCTCCGGTGAACGACGAAGTTGCCATGAATGTTTTCCGACTGGAGTCCCGTGTTGCAGCTGTCGTGGACTATCTTGCAAGGCTGAAGGTCGCCACATCTCGCATCGACTCGACGCTCTGGCCTGGGGAGACACTCCAGAACGACCTCGAGTCGCTGATGGCTCGCTTGAACACAGTCCCTGGTCGAGTGCAGGAGTGGAAAAAGTCCTCGGCTCAGTGCGGTGCAGATGTTGCTCTGTGTCTGGCCCGAGTCCACTGCAAAGATGCGCGAGAAGACAAGCTGGCGGCCCTCCGGGTGGCCAACACCAAGAAACACGACTTCAGGTCCTTTATGGAAACTTTCCTTGCTGCTGCCACTCGGATCGCAGATGGAATTGATCTTGATGAGTTTGTTGCACCTTCCAGCCCTCCATAGGAGGGGTAAAAAACTTCTTCTAAACTTGACGCTTTAAATTTGCCTCGGTATGCCGAGTGGAGTTGTAACCGATAAACTTTAACAGGCTTAGTGCCTGAGCACTTTCGGTTCCTTTTGGAATCGATCCCAACTTGAACTTGGTGTTTGAATATGATTGCTTTTGGCTCGAAATGTCTTTTGCAGGCTCAAAGCAAGACGCTCACTGCAGTCGACTTATTCCTTAATCCACTTAGGCGAGCACTGGGCTGCAGCTAAGCCCTCGAGTGAGAGGTTTGCTCTTCACTCGTTATGATTTTCATAACTTAGGCGAGTACTTGGACTGCAGCTAAGCCCCCGAGTGAGAGGTTTGCTCTTCACTCGGTAGGATTTCTATATCTTAGGCGAGCACTGGGCTGCAGCTAAGCCCCCGAGTGAGAGGTTTGCTCTTCACTCGGTAGGATTTTTATATCTTAGGCGAGCACTTGGACTGCAGCTAAGCCCCCGAGTGAGAGGTCTGCTCTTCACTCGGTAGGATTTTCACATCTTAGGCGAGCACTAGGCTGCAGCTAAGCCCCCGAGTGAGAGGTTTGCTCTTCACTCGGTAGGATTTTTATATCTTAGGCGAGCACTGGGCTGCAGCTAAGCCCCCGAGTGAGAGGTCTGCTCTTCACTCGGTAGGATTTCTATATCTTAGGCGAGCACTGGGCTGCAGCTAAGCCCCCGAGTGAGAGGTTTGCTCTTCACTCGGTAGGATTTTTATATCTTAGGCGAGCACTGGGCTGTAGCTAAGCCTCCGAGTGAGAGGTTTGCTCTTCACTCAGTAGGATTTCTATATCTTAGGCGAGCACTGGGCTGCAGCTAAGCCCCCGAGTGAGAGGTTTGCTCTTCACTCAGTAGGATTTTTATATCTTAGGAGAGCACTGGGCTGCAGCTAAGCCTCCGAGTGAGAGGTTTGCTCTTCACTCGTAGGATTTCTATATCTTAGGCGAGCACTGGGCTGCAGCTAAGCCCCCGAGTGAGAGGTTTGCTCTTCACTCGGTAGGATTTTTATATCTTAGGCGAGCACTGGGCTGCAGCTAAGCCTCCGAGTGAGAGGTTTGCTCTTCACTCGGTAGGATTTCTATATCTTAGGCGAGCACTGGGCTGCAGCTAAGCCCCCGAGTGAGAGGTTTGCTCTTCACTCGGTAGGATTTTTCATAACTTAGGCGAGTACTGGGACTGCAGCTAAGCCTCCGAGTGAGAGGTTTGCTCTTCACTCGGTAGGATTTTTATATCTTAGGCGAGTACTTGGACTGCAGCTAAGCCTCCGAGTGGAAGTCTGGCTTACCACTCGGTAGGATTTTATTTAATCTTAGGCGAGTACTGGGACTGCAGCTAAGCCTCCGAGTGAGAGGTTTGCTCTTCACTCAGTAGGATTTTTATATCTTAGGCGAGTACTTGGACTGCAGCTAAGCCTCCGAGTGGAAGTCTGGCTTACCACTCGGTAGGATTTTATTTAATCTTAGGCGAAACGGATTCACAGCTAAGCCTCCGAGTGGAAGTCTGGCTTACCACTCGGTAGGATTTTATTTAATCTTAGGCGAAACGGATTCGCAACTAAGCCTCTGAGTGGGAGTCTGGCTCACCACTCGGTAGGATTTTTACAAACTTAGGCAAAACGGATTCGCGGCTAAGTCACCCACTAAGGGGAAAAATTTATTGGACAAAATAAAAAGTGACAAAAATTATGGAGGAACTATGACACTATTATTTTTGAGATCCATGAACTACAGAAGTACTTTATTGCAACTCATCCGAGTGATTAAACTTAAGTGTAAAATGGGCGGAGTAGTTCCGCATTCCAAGCTCGGGGCTCGTCGATATTATGTTCGACGTTGTAAAGACGGTATGCCCCGTTGTGGAGAACTTTGGTGACGATGAAGGGTCCTTCCCAAGAAGGAGCAAGCTTGTGTTGTTTCTTCTGATCCGCTCGGAGAACTAAATCTCCTTCCTGGAAGGCTCGACCCCTCACATTTCTGGCGTGGAAACGACACAAATCTTGTTGGTAGATGGTCGACCGGATCAGAGCCATCTCCCTTTCTTCCTCTAAAAGGTCGACTGCGTCCTGCCACGCTTGTTCAGCTTCTGCTTTGTTGTAGATTTCAACTCGAGGAGCATTGTGTAGAAGATCACTCGGCAAGACTGCTTCAGCTCCGTAGACCAAGAAGAATGGAGTTCTTTCGGTCGACCGATTATGTGTGGTCCGCAGTCCCCAAAGCACCGAGGGAAGTTCGTCGACCCAAGCTCCAGCTGCATGCTTGAGATCACGCATCAGTCGGGGTTTCAATCCCTTGAGAATCAGGCCATTGGCTCGCTCTGCTTGTCCATTCGACTGCGGATGGGCGACTGAAGCATAGTCGACTCGTGTGCCTTGAGAGTTACAGAAATCTCTGAATTCCTCCGAGTCAAAGTTCGACCCATTATCCGTAATGATGCTGTGCGGGACTCCATATCTGAATATCAGTTCCCTGATGAAGCTAACAGCAGCACCGGCGTCAAGGTTCTTGATTGGTTTAGCCTCAATCCACTTGGTGAACTTGTCGACTGCCACCAGTACATGCGTGAAGCCACTTCGACCTGTTCTCAAAGGACCGACCATGTCCAACCCCCATACTGCAAAAGGCCAGACGAGTGGAATGGTCTTCAGAGCTGATGCAGGCTTGTGTGACATATTCGAGTAGAACTGACATCCTTCGCACTTATCCACTATTTCCTTTGCCATCTCATTTGCCTTTGGCCAGTAAAATCCGGCTCGGTATGCTTTGGCCACGATGGTCCGAGAGGACGCATGATGACCACAGGTTCCCGAGTGGATATCATTAAGGATGATTCGACCTTCTTCTGGTGTTATGCACTTCTGACCAACTCCAGTCGCGCTTTCTCTATATAACTGTCCTTTGATTACGGTAAAAGCTTTAGATCGACGGACGATCTGTCGAGCCTCTTCCTCATCCTCCGGGAGCTCTTTTCTCAGGATATACGCGATATATGGAACTGTCCAGTCGGGAATGACCACCAAGACCTCCATGACCAAGTCGACCACTGCTGGGACTTCAACCTCAGTCGGATCTGTGGCACTCTTGGGTTGTGGAGCTTCTTCGGTGAAAGGATCTTCTTTGACTGACGGAGTGTGTATATGCTCCAAGAACACACCACTCGGAATGGCTTCTCTCTTGGAACCTATCTTTGCTAGATCATCAGCTGCTTGATTTTTCAGTCGGGGTATATGATGGAGCTCCAACCCCTCGAACTTCTTTTCCAGCTTCCTCACTGCACTGCAGTATCCAGTCATGGTTGGGCTTCTCACGTCCCACTCCTTCATCACTTGGTTGACCACTAAATCCGAGTCGCCATAGACCATCAGGCGACGGACGCCGAGTGAAATGGCCATGCGCAATCCGTATAAGAGGGCCTCATATTCTGCCTCATTGTTGGAGGAATCAAAGTGAATCTGGAGCACATATCTGAGCTTATCTCCTCTGGGGGAAACTAGGACAACCCCAGCACCGGAACCATTCAACATCTTAGAGCCATCAAAGAACATGGTCCAATGCTCCGAGTGAACTTCAGTCGGCTGCTGCTGTTCAATCCACTCGGCAAGGAAATCTGCTATTGCCTGGGACTTAATGGCTTTCTTTGCCTCAAACTTGATATAAGGGGAAGAAGTTCAATCGCCCATTTAGCCACTCGACCAGTTGCATATCTGTTGTGCAAGATCTCTGATAGTGGAGCGTCGCTGACGACTGTGATGGAATGATCAGAGAAATAATGAGCAACCTTCTTTGTGGTCATGTATATTCCATACACAAGCTTCTGATAATGAGGATATCTTTGCTTGGATGGAGTCAAGACTTCAGACAAATAATACACTGGGCGCTGAACTTTGAAAGCTTTTCCTTCTTCTTCCCGCTCGACCGTAAGCACAATACTGACGACTTGTCCTGTGGCTGCGATATAAAGCAACAAAGGCTTTTTGCTGATTGGAGCAGCAAGCACCGGCTGGGTGGAGAGCGGAGCTTTTAGCTCGGCAAACGCTGCATCAGCTTCTGGAGTCCACTCGAACTTGTCTGCCTTCTTCATCAGTCGGTAAAGAGGCAATGCCTTTTCACCGAGTCGTGAGATGAATCGACTTAATGCGGCCAAGCATCCAGTAAGCTTCTGGACATCGTGCACTCGCACAGGGCGTTTCATTCGGAGAATAGTGCCGATCTTCTCTGGATTAGCGTCGATCCCTCGCTCGGAAACGAGAAAACCGAGTAACTTGCCACCAGGAACTCCGAATGTGCACTTTGATGGATTGAGCTTGATATCATACCTTCTGAGGTTGGCAAATGTTTCGGCGAGGTCAGCGAGCAGGTCGGAACCTTTTCATGACTTGACGATGATATCATCCATATACGCTTCCACATTCTGACTGATTTGAGTGAGTAGACACTTCTGAATCATTCGCATAAATGTGGCTCCGGCATTCTTGAGGCCGAATGGCATGGTGATATAGCAGAAGCACCCGAATGGAGTGATGAAAGCTGTTTTTACCTCGTCGGGTCCGTACAGACGGATCTGGTGGTACCCGGAGTAGGCGTCTAGAAAAGACAATCTCTCGCATCCCGCGGTCGAGTCAACAATTTGATCTATGCGAGGGAGAGGAAAATGATCTTTCGGGCAGGCCCGGTTGATGTGCTTGAAATCAATGCACATTCGGAGTGATTTGTCCTTCTTAGGAACCATGACGACATTAGCGAGCCACTCAGAGTGGTATATCTCTCGGATAAATCCTGCCGCCAACAGTCGAGCCACTTCCTCACCAATGGCTTTTCTCTTCTGGACGGCGGACCGCCGAAGATGCTCTTTGACTGGTTTTGCAGATGAGTCGACTCTTAGGCGATGCTCAGCCAGTCCCCTGGGAACACCTGGCATGTCAGCGGGCTTCCATGCAAAAATGTCCCAGTTCTCACGGAGGAACTGGATGAGCGCTTCTTCCTATTTCGGGTCGAGTGTCATGGAGATGTGGGTCGGAGCTGCATCGGGGTCGGTCGGGTGAATGTGAACAGGCTTCGTCTCACCGGACGACTGAAATGCAGATTCTGTGGCGGGTTTCTTGGATCGCAGCAAGTCACTCGGATCTGCGTTTTGCTTGTATTCTTCGAACTCGACCGCTGTCACCTGGGAATCAGCAATCTTTGAGCCCTTCTGAAAGCACTCTTCTGCCTTTTTCCGATCACCGGTGACAGTGATCACTCCTTTGGGGCCGGGCATCTTCAATTTGAGGTACACGTAACATGGTCGAGCCATGAACCGTGCATAAGCTGGTCTCCCCAAAATGGCATGATATGCACTCTGAAAATCCACGACCTCAAACGTCAACTTCTCTTTGCGAAAATGTTTCGAATCACCAAACACCACGTCCAGAGCTATTTGGCCGAGTGACTCGGCTTTCTTCCCTGGTATAACTCCATGAAAGCTCATGTTACTGGTGCTCAGTCGGGACATCGGAATGCCCATTCCTTTCAGTGTGTCTGCATACAACAAATTCAGCCCACTACCACCGTCCATCAGCACTTTTGTCAGTCGAGTGCCTTCGACAACTGGATCGACCACCAAAGCTTGCCTCCCAGGGGTGGCAATATGAGTCGGGTGATCAGATTGGTCGAATGTGATGGGTGTTTGGGACCATCTCAGATAATTTGCTTTTGCTGGGGCAACCATGTTCACCTCACAGTTAATAACTTTCAATCGACTCTTGCTTTCCACATCTGCAAAGATCATCAGAGTGGAGTTGATATGCGGATATCCTTCCTCACTGTCCTCCTTGTCTTCGGCCTTGTCCGACTCCTTCTCCTTGTCTTTAGACTGTTTTCCCTGAAACTGCTGGATCAGGAGTCGACATTGGCGAGTGGTATGCTTCGGGTAGATGATATTCCTCGCTTCGTCTTTCTTCGTGTGGATGTGACACGGCATATCCATCATGTCGTTCCCTTCTTTATCCTTTACCTTCTTAGGGTTCCAGGATCCTTTTGGTTTCCCTTTAAACTTTCCCTGAGTCACGGCCAGAGCCTCCCCAGGAGCTGCCGGTTTGGCCTTCCGCTTCTGTTTCCGACTGGTGTTTCCCTTTTCCGACTGACTCGGCTTGTGCTTGCCGCTTCGGAGTCGGTCTTCTTCTTCGCCGTTGGCGTACTTGGTAGCAATCTCCATCATCCGACTCAAGGTCATGTCACCGGTTCGACCAAATTTCAAACTCAATTCTCTGTTCTTGACACCATCCTTAAAGGCGCAGACTGCCTGATGATCAGACACATTCTCCACAGTATGGTGCAAAGTGATCCATCTCTGAATATACTCCCTGAGGGTCTCATTGGTCTTCTGCACGCAGACTTGCAGCTCCGTCAATCCAGCCGGTCGCTTGCAAGTTCCTTCAAACGTTCTGATGAACACTCGGGACAGATCTTCCCAAGTGTAAATGCTGCTAGGAGGTAATTGAGTCAACCATGCCCTGGCAGAACCTTCCAGCATGAGGGGCAAATGCTTCATGGCCACCTCGTCGTTCCCACCACCAATCTGAACCGCCACTCGGTAGTCCTCAAGCCAAGTTTCAGGCTTAGACTCACCAGTGAACTTGCTAACTCATGTTGCCAACCTGAAATTGAGAGGGATCACTGCGGCTCTGATAGCTCTGCTGAAACATTCAGGACCAGAAACATGCACTCGACTGCTCGTGGGCGCATCTCTGTCGAGTCCACCTCGATGGGCTCTGTTCCGGTCGACCAAGCCTTGCACGATAATGGATCGCGCGTCAAAGCCTGGTTCTCTAGGGTCGACTGGAACTCTTCGCCCCGCACTGAGCTGACGTCTGTCATCTTGCTGCCGAGGAGCGTAAGACCCACCCCTCAGAGGGGAATTGGGCACTCGACGCCTATCATCTCGGTCGTGTCGGTCTCCATATTGGTCTCGCCGATTCTCGCGCCCTTCACGCCGCGGAGGCGATCTGGGGCTGTGAGCCGACTGAACAGTATTCGCAGCGACGGATCGACTGTGAATTCTGTTGCGCGACTGCGATACGGCCGAATTCTGATTGCCTGCTGCCCGGAGCAGATCCCTGATCTGCATCAAGGCTCTGCCAGCTTCCGACTGACAGGGCTGGATGGACTCTGCAATACGGGTCGCAGCTGCTAAATTCTGGACTGGGGTTCGATATACCTGAGTCGGCGGGAAGAGTTGACGTCGACTGGTGTCGGGAACTCATTGCCGCGCGCGCTCGTCGAGTGCTCGCTGAAGATTCTCCAGTCGAGTGCGTTCGGCCAAATTGGCCAAACGCGCCTCCTCCAAGGCGCGAGCCTCGGGGGTTTCTCCTGCGATGGGAGTACGCAGGGCATCCACGTTCCTGCGGCGAAGTTCCTCTCTTTGCAGAGAGTCGAGTGGCTCGGGCTGGTACTCTTCGTGGTCTCGTGCGAGGTCGCCTCCGTCGCCTGCCCCACCATCACGGGCGAAGCCAGGGGGACTGCGGGGCCCGTCGACCATCAGGATTTCCGCCGCTGGATCACTGCTATCGCACTCGGATGCAGTCTCTACGGAGCCAGTCGACAGATCGAACAGGCCGTAGAGAGATTCGTCGGGCTCGATTGCCGCAACTTGGGTGGTGGCCGTCTGGCGAGCCACCGCATGCCTCACCCACCGCTGAAGCCTCGACCGGCCCGAGCGCTTACGCTGGCGGGAGACCGGGAGGGTGGCCGACGGGGGAGTCGACCGATACGGGGTCGACGGTTGCCGTAGCAGAACGCCGCGGACACATGCGCGAAAATGCGTCGCACCGCGGACGGGGAGCGCATCGACGTCGAGTGGAGCCTCCTGGAGCCAGGCGGAGTCGTTGGCGACGAAGGTGAGAGCACCGAGACAGATCTCTCGACCCTCGACCAAAACTCCAGCAGCCACCATGATGAAAGTACTCGGAAGAATCGCAACTTCTCCACAAAATCGCTAAAACACCTGCCCCATGGTGGGCGCCAACTGTCGTGGTTCTAAGTCTGACAGTAGAGTGGGGGTAGGTATGGAGAGGCAAGGTCCTAGCTATGGAGAGGTTGTAAACACAAGAGATGTACGAGTTCAGGCCCTTCTCGGAGGAAGTAAAAGCCCTACGTCTCGGAGCCCGGAGGCGGTCGAGTGGATCTTGTGTATATGGATTACAAGGTGCCGAACCCTTCTGCCTGTGGAGGGGGGTGGCTTATATAGAGTGCGCCAGGTCCCTATCCAGCCCACGTAATGAAGGGTTTAAGGTGTATTAAGTCCGGGGCGTTACAGGTAACGCCCCACATAAAGTGTCTTTACTATCATAAAGTCTACTTAATTACAGGCCGTTGCAGTGCAGAGTGCTTCTTGACCTTCTGGTGGTCGAGTGAGTCTTCGTGGTCGAGTCCTTCAAGTCAGTCGAGTGAGTCCCTCGTAGGTCGACTGGAAGGTGATCTCTTCTAAGGGTGTCCTCGGGCAGGGTACTTAGATCAGGTCCGTGACCCTACCCTAGGTATGTGACTCCATCATAAACCACTATAAACTCCTAGCTAATTAAGCATGGCATAAGAAACTATGATCTCTAGTTGTCATTGCAAACATGTTTATTCATAATAGACTGAATCAGGAACGATGAACTAATCATATTTACAAAAACAAGATAGGTCGAGTTCATACCAGCTTTTCTCATCTCAGTCAGTCCATCATATATCATCATAATTGCCTTTCACTTGCACGACCGAACGATGTGGATAATAATAATAGTGCACGTACATTGGACTAAGCTGGAATCTGCAAGCATTCCATAAACAGGAGAAGACAAGGCAATATGGGATCTTTTGTCAGATCAACAATAATGCATATCAGAGCCACTTCAACAATTTAATTATGGTCTTCTGCTATCGACCCCCAAAGGAAAAGAAAAGAAATAAAACTATTTACAAGGGAAAGTTCCCAACAAGCAAAAGAAGAGCATGAAATCTTTTTGGGTTTTCTTTTTAATTAATACTACAAGCATGGAAACTAAACTAATTAAAAGCTAAAACTAATTTTTTGTTTTTCTTAAGGTTTATTAAACACACAAGAAGGAAGCATAAAAAGAGAAAATAAACTAGCATGGATGATACAATGAAAAAGTATGAGCACCGACATCTGGCAATGAGTGTGTGAATATGAATGTAATGTCGGTGAGAAATACGTACTCCCCCAAGCTTAGGCTTTTGGCCTAAGTTGGTCTATGGCCACGGTTGGCCTGGCGGATATCCATAGTAATAGTTGGGGTCGTACTGAGAAGAAGAAGACTCTGATTGCCACTGGTTGGCAATCATCTCCGGATCCCACTGGTAATTAGACTGTCGTGGAGGATCAACTTGTGGTTCCGACTCTGGCTATGTGGCTGATGTAGGGTTCCGGTAGGCGTGAATGTCCTCCGGCGAGACGAGGTACTGGCCTGTAGATAAATCAAACAAGGAAGGAGCAGGCAAGGTGATAGTCTCAAGATGACGTTTATTAAAGAACAATTTGTATTTAAGCTCCCCTTCCCTATTCTTTATAATAAAATCATGCGCTACCATACTCTTATAATCTAAATAAACAGTAGGCAACAATTTTTTTCTTTTTCATAGTGCCTAATAGGTATGTTATAATATGCAGGAAGGCGTGAAGCATAGATACCACCAAAGATGGGCCCCTTTGTACGGTTCAGACTTAACCGTTTAGCAATAATAACGCCCATACTAACAGAGTCATCACGGAATAAACCATGGAACAAAATAAAAATATCAGGAACACTAAGGTTTCCACAGTCTCCGCGACCAATTAAGCAACGACTAGCAAATATTGCAAAGTAGCGTAAAACAGGAAAATGTATGCTAGTGATTCTTGCATCGGAAACCTTCCTAGTTTCCCCTACAGTGATAGTGTCAATAAACCCATCCACATCTTTACGATGTGGTTCCTCTAAGCTACCCTCGAAAGGTATTTTACAAACCCTGCAAAATTCATATAGTGACATCTTATTAACCACATCATATAAATGAAACTCTACCGAAGGAGGTGATTCCCTAGGATAATAGTAGAAGTTTTGTACAAAAGTGTTGGTGAGTAAGAGATAATGTTCGCGTTGGTCGCGGAGGAAGTCGGTGAGGCCTGAATTCTTAGCCAATTCATAAAAATCCTCATAAATCCCGGTTTCTCTCAAGAAATCATCGAAGGGCCATTCACACGGCCGAACCTCCGCAGTGCGAAGCAGATTATATTTGGGCTTCTTTGCTTCTTCATTTTGCTTTTTCTTTGAGCTTCGGCTCGATGAGCCCCTAAAAAATCCCTTCATTATTTTCTGAAAAATTCTGAAATTTTTAGTAACTTCAAAATAAAAGTGAACCAAGCTCAACAAAATTGATAGCAACTACTCCTACAAGTGCCTAGAGCCTATATCATGCATCAAAACTACTTGGAACCACATAAATTTGACATGCAAGCTCAAGAACATGGTCACCTAGGCAGCAAAAATATGCAATGAATAAAGCACTAGAACAAAAACTAATTGGACCAATGAAGGAGTCACATACCAAGGAACAATCCCCCCAAGCAGTTTTGTGAGAGGTGCTTTGAGCGAGGAGATCGAAAATGGCAGCAAAATGATCTTGGACTCGGGTTTGAACTGGATAATGGTGTTTATGGGAGGAATGAGTGTGTGGGTGCAGGAATAAGTGGAGGAGGGCCACCGTGGGCCCACGAGGTAGGGGGCGCGTCTAGGGGGGTAGGGCGCGCCCTCCACCCTCGTGTCCAGGTGGATGCCCCCCTGTTGTGTTCTCAGTGCCAATTATTCTCAAATATTCTAGAAAAAATCATATTTAAATTTCAGGGCATTTGGAGAACTTTTATTTTCGAGGTATTTTTATATTGCACGGATAATTCAGATAACAGACAGAAAATATTGTTTTATTTTATTTAATATAAATAACAGAAAGTAAAAGGAGGGTACAGAGAGTTGTGTTTTCTAAATTCATCCATCTCATGATCATCAAAAGGAATCCACTAACAAGGTTGATCAAGTCTTGTTAACAACCTCATTCCGAATAACATGGAACCGGAGAATTTTTGAATAACACTAGGTTACCTCAACGGGGATATGCACATCCCCAACAATAAGAATACCATATTTCTTCTTGACAGTGGGTAGAGGAAATTCAAAACCTCCAAAACTAATCGATGGAATTTTTCCAATAGAATTAATACTATGAACTTGAGGTTGTTTCCTCGGAAAGTGTACCGTATGCTCATTACCATTAACATGAAAAGTGACATTGCCTTTGTTGCAATCAATAACAGCCCCTGCAGTATTCAAAAAGGGTCTTCCAAGAATAATAGACATACTATCGTCCTCAGGAATATCAAGAATAACAAAGTCCGTTAAAATAGTAATGTTTGCAACCACAACAGGCACATCCTCACAAATACCGACAGGTATAGCAGTTGATTTATCGGCCATTTGCAAAGATATTTCAGTAGGTGTCAACTTATTCAAATCAAGTCTACGATATAAAGAGAGAGGCATAACACTAACACCAGCTCCAAGATCACATAAAGCAGTTTTAACATAATTTCTTTTAATGGAGCATGGTATAGTGGGTACTCGTGGATCTCCTAACTTTTTAGGTATTCCACCTTTAAAAGTATAATTAGCAAGCATGGTGGAACTTACAGCTTCTGGTATCTTTGTTTTATTAGTAACAATTTCTTTCATGTACTTAGCATAAGGATTCATTTTAAGCATATCAGTTAATTGCATACGCAAAAAGATAGGTCTAATCATTTCAGCAAAGCGCTCAAAATCCTCATCATCCTTTTTCTTGGATGGTTTAGGAGGAAAAGGCATGGGTTTCTGAACCCATGGTTCTTTTTCTTTACCATGTTTCCTAGCAACAAAGTCTGTCTTATCATAACTTGATTCTTTGATTGTGGGTTATCAAGATCAACAACAAGTTCAATTTCTATATCATTATCATTGCTGGGTTGAGCATCATCATGAACATTATCATTAACATTATTACTAGTTTCAGGTTCATTACCAGATTGTGTTTCAGCATCAGAAATAGAAATATCATTTGGATTCTCAGGTGTTTCAGCAATAGGTTCACTAGAAGCATGCAAAGTCCTATCATTTTTCTTTTTCTTCCTTTTAGAAGGACTAGGCGCATCTATATTATTTCTGTGAGAATCTTGCTCAATTCTCTTAGGGTGGCCTTCAGGATACAAAGGTTCCTGAGTCATTTTACCAGTTCTAGTAGCCACTCTAACAGCAAAATCCTTATTCTTACTATTCAATTCATTGAGCAAATCATTTTGAGCTTTAAGTACTTGTTCTACTTGAGTGGTAACCATAGAAGCATGTTTACTAATAAGTTTAAGTTCACCTTTGACATTAGCCATATAATCACCCAAGTGTTCAAGCATATCAACACTACGTTTTAATTCTCTACCAAAATAAGCATTGAAGTCTTCTTGCTTAACCATAAATTTATCAAACTCATCTAAGCATGGGCTAGCAAACTTAGTAAATGGGATTTCAGCTTTATCATATCTATAGAGAGAATTTACCTTTACTGCCTGTGTCGGGTTATCAAGACCATGTGTTTCTTCAATAGGAGATGGATTAAAATTATGCATTTCTTCGATAGGCGGTGAATTAAGACCATGTATTTCTTCAATAGGAGGTAAATTCTTAACATCTTCAGCTTTAATACCCTTTTCTTTCATGGATTTCTTTGCCTCTTGCATATCTTCAGGACTGAGAAATAGAACACCTCACTTCTTCGGAGTTGGTTTAGGAATAGGCTCAGGAAGTGTCCAATTATTTTCATTAGTCAACATGTTATTTAATAGAATTTCAGCTTCATCCGGTGTTCTTTCCCTGAAAGCAGAACCAGCACAACTATCTAGGTAATCTCTGGAAGCATCAGTTAGTCCATTATAAAAGATATCAAGTATTTCATTTTTCTTAAGAGGATGATCAGGCAAAGCATTAAGTAATTGGATAAGCCTCCCCCAAGCTTGTGGGAGACTCTCTTCTTCAAGTTGCACAAAATTATATATATCCCTTAAAGTAGCTTGTTTCTTATGAGCAGGGAAATATTTAGCAGAGAAGTAATAAATCATATCCTGGGGACTACGCACACAACCAGGATCAAGAGAATTAAACCATATCTTAGCATCACCCTTTAATGAGAACGAAAATATTTTAAGGATATAAAAGTAGCGAGTTCTCTCATCATTTAGGGGAAAACTTTGTTTTTGCCACTCTAGTTTTTGCCAACTTTGCTTATGCCACTCTAGAATTTGACATCTCGCTTTTGCCACTCTTAGCTTTTGATAATACATCACTTTTGCCATTCTGTGGCAAAAACGATAATTTTTCATTTCACATTTGCCACTCTTAGCTTTTGACATGTATCACAATTGCCACTCTAATTTTTTTTGCTTTTGCCATGGAATGGCAAAGGTGATATATTGTCAAAAGCTAAGAGTGGCAAATGTGAAATGTCAAATTCTAGAGTGGCATAAGAAAAGTTGGCAAAAACTAGAGTGGCAAAAACAAAGTTTTCCCTCTATTTAGTAAGATGTGCCACAATAGTTTCAGATTCATAGCCATACAAAGATCAGATTCAACCAAAGTAATTATATCAGGATCAACAGAGAATTCATAATCCTTATCAGTAACACAGATAGGTGAAGTAGCAAAAGCAGGGTCAGGTTTCATTCTAGCATTAAGGGATTGCTGCTTCCATTTAGCTAATAACCTCTTTAGATCATATCTATCATTGCAAGCTAAAATAGCTCTAGTAGCTTTTTCATCCATAACATAAACCTCAGGAACAACAGGCAATTCATATTTATTAGGGGGAGAGTCTTCATCATCACTTTCATCAATATTATCAGTTTCAATAATTTCATTTTCTCTAGCCCTAGCAAGTTGTTCATCAAGAAATTCACCAAGTGGCAAGTAGTATCAAGCATAGAAGTAGTTTCATCATAAGTATCATGCATAGCAGAAGTGGCATCATCAATAACATGCGACATATCAAAATCAATAGCAGAAGCAGGTTTAGGTGTCGCAAGCTTACTCAAAACAGAAGGTGAATCAAGTGCAGAGCTAGATGGGAGTTGCTTACCTCCCCTCGTAGTTGAGGGATAAATCTTGGTTTTTGGATCTTTCAAGTTCTTCATAATGATAAGCAGATATAAATCCCAAGTGACTCAAAGAATAGAGCTATGCTCCCCGGCAACGGCGCCAGAAAATAGTCTTGATAACCCACAAGTATAGGGGATCGCAACAGTTTTCGAGGGTAAAGTATTCAACCCAAATTTATTGATTCGACACAAGGGGAGCCAAAGTATATTCTCAAGTATTAGCAGCTGAGTTGTCAATTCAACCACACCTGGAAACTTAATATCTGCAGCAAAGTATTTAGTAGCAAAGTAATATGATAGTAGTGATAACGGTAGCAAAAGGTAATGATAACAAAAGTAATGTTTTTGGTATTTTGTAGTGATTGTAACAATAGCAACGGGAAAGTAAATAAGCGAAGAACAATATATGGAAAGCTCGTAGGCAATGGATCGGTGATAGAGAATTATGTCGAATGCGGTTCATCGTGTAACAGTCATAACCTAGGGTGACACAGAACTAGCTACAATTCATCAATATAATGTAGGCATGTATTCCGAATATAGTCATACGTGCTTATAGAAAAGAACTTGCATGACATCTTTTGTCCTACCCTCCCGTGGCAGCGGGGTCCTAGCGGAAACTAAGGGATATTAAGGCCTCCTTTTAATAGAGTACCGGACCAAAGCATTAACACGTAGTGAATACATGAACTCCTCAAACTACGGTCATCACCGGGAGTGATCCCAATTATTGTCACTTCGGGGTTGCCGGATCATAACACATAGTAGGTGACTATAGACTTGCAAGATAGGATCAAGAACACTCATATATTGATGAAAACATAATAGGTTCAGATCTGAAATCATGGCACTCGGGCCTTAATGACAAGCATTAAGCATAGCAAAGTCATAGCAACATCAATCTCAGAACATAGTGGATACTAGGGATCAAACCCTAACAAAACTAACTCGATTACATGATAAATCTCATCCAACCCATCACCGCCCAGCAAGCCTACGATGGAATTACTCACGCACGGCGGTGAGCATCATGAAATTGGTGATGGAGGATGGTTGATGATGACGATGGCGATGGATTCCCCTCTTCGGAGCCCCGAACGGACTCCAGATTAGCCCTCCCGGGAGTTTTTAGGGCTTGGCGGTGGCTCCATATCGTAAAACGCGATGAATCCTTCTCCTTTATTTTTTCCTCCCCGAAAGTGAATATATAGAGTTGGAGTTGAGGTCGGAGGAGCTCCAGGGGGGCCACGAGGTAGGGGGCGCGCCTAGGGGGGCAGGCGCGCCCCCCACCCTCGTGGCTAGGGTGTGGGCCCCCTGGTCTTGATCTTTTACCAATATTTTTTATTATTTCCAAAAAGATGCTCCGTGGAGTTTCAGGTCATTCCGAGAACTTTTGTTTCTGCACATAAATAACACCATGGCAATTCTGCTGAAAACAGCGTCAGTCCAGGTTAGTTCCATTCAAATCATGCAAGTTAGAGTCCAAAACAAGGGCAAAAGTGTTTGGAAAAGTAGATACGACGGAGACGTATCAAAGACCTCGGTGAAGCTGCTTATATATTGGGCATCAAGATCTATAGAGATAGATCAAGATGCTTAATTGGACTTTCACAAAGCACATACCTTGAAAAACTTTTGAAGAAGTTCAAAATGGATCAGTCAAGGAAAGGGTTCTTGCTTGTATTACAAGGTGTGAAGTGGAGTCAGACTCAATGCCCGACCACTACAAAAGATAGAGAGAAAATGAAAGTCATTTCCTATGCCTCATTCATAGGTTCTATCATGTATGGAATGTTGTGTACCAAACCTGATGTGTGCCTTGCTATAAGTCTAGCATGGAGGTACCAAAGTAATCCAGGAGTGGATCGTTGGACAGCGGTGAAAAACATCCTGAAGTACCTGAAAAGGACTAACGATATGTTTCTCATTTATGGAGGTGACAAAGAGCTCATCATAAATGGTTATGTCGATGCTAGCTTTGACACTGATCCGGATTACTCTAACTCACAAACCGGATACATATTTATATTGAATGGTGGAGCTGTCAGTTGGTGCAGTTCCAAGCAAAGTGTCGTGTCGGGATCTACATGTGAAGCGGAGTACATAGCTGCTTCGGAAGCAGCGAATGAAGGAGTCTGGATGAAGGAGTTCATATATGATCTAGGTGTAATACCTAGTGCATCGGGTCTAATGAAAATCTTTTGTGACAATACTGGAGCAATTGCCTTGGCGAAGGAATCCAGATATCACAAAAGAACCAAACACATCAAGAGACACTTCAACTCCATCCGTGATCAAGTCAAGGAGGGAGACACAGAGGTTTGCAAAATACATATGGATCTGAATGTGGCAGACCCGTTGACTAAGCCTCTTTCACGAGCAAAACATGATCAACACTAAGACTCCATGGGTGTTAGAATCATTACAATGTAATCTAGATTATTGACTCTAGTGCAAGTGGGAGACTGAAGGAAATATGCACTAGAGGCAATAATAAAGTTGTTATTCTATATTTCCTTATATCATGATAAATGTTTATTATTCATGCTAGAATTGTATTAACTGGAAACTTGATACATGTGTGGATACATAGACAAAACACCGTGTCCCTAGTAAGCGTCTACTAGACTAGCTCGTTAATCAAAGATGGTTAAGTTTCCTAACCATAGACATGTGTTGTCATTTGATGAACGAGATCACATCATTAGGAGAATGATGTTATGGACAAGACCCATCTGTTAGCTTATCATGTTGACCATTCAGTTTTTTTGCTATTGCTTTCTTCATGTCAAATACATATTCCTTCGACTATGTGATTATGCAACTCCCATATACCGGAGGAATACCTTGTGTGCTATCAAACATCACAATGTAACTGGGTGATTATAAAGATGCTCTACAGGTATCTCCGAAGGTGTTTGTTGGGTTGGCATAGATCGAGATTGGGATTTGTCACTCCGAGTATCAGAGAGGTATCTCTCGGCCCTCTCGGTAATGCACATCATAATAAGCCTTGCAAGCAATGTGACTAATGAGTTAGTTGCGGAATAATGTATTACAGAATGAGTAAAGGGACTTGCCGGTAACAAGATTGAACTAGGTATGTAGATATCGACGATCAAATCTCGGGCAAGTAACATACCGATGACAAAGGGAATAACGTAATGTTGTCATTACGGTACCAATAAAGATCTTTGTAGAATATGTAGGAACCAATATTAGCATCCAGGTTCCACTATTGGTTATTGACCGGAGAGGTGTCTCGGTCATGTCTACATAGTTCTCGAACCCGTAGGGTCTGCACGTTTAACGTTCGATGACGGTTTTGTATTATATGATTTATGTGATTTGGTGACCGAATGTTGTTCGGAGTCCCGGATGAGATCACAAACATGACGAGGAGTCTCTAAATGATCGAGAGGTAAAAATTGATATATAGGATGATGGTATTCGAACACCGGAAGTGTTCCGGGGGTACCAGATACATATCGGGTAACCGGAAGGGGTTCCGGGCATCCCCGGCAACTACATGGGCCTAATAGGCCAAGAGGAGGATAGACCAGCCCCTAAGGGCTGGTGCTCCCCATGTAGGCCAAAATAGGAGGGGAAGGAAAGAGGAGAAGAGAGAAAGAAAGGGGAGGGATTCGGCCTCCCCCTTCTTTCCCTCCTCCCTCCTCCTTCCTTCCCTCCTCCCTCCTCCTTCCTTCCTCCTTCAGAAGTTATGGTAGGGGGGATTGCACTAGGGCCCCAAGTAGGATTCTGCTACTTGGGCACCCCTTGGCTGCTCCCTCTCCCTCCCACCTATATATTTATGAGGGGGGAGGCGCCTAGAACACACAACAACATCTGTTAGCCGTGTGCGGTGCCTCCATCCATAGATTACACCTCTGGTCATATCTTCGTAGTGCTTAGACGAAGTCCTGCGCGGATCACTTCACCATCATTGTCACCATGCCATCGTGCTCACGAAACTCTCCCTCGACACTTTGCTGGATCGAGAGTTCGAGGGATGTCATCGAGCTGAACGTGTGCAGAACTCAGAGGTGCCGTACGTTCGGTGCTTGATCGGTCGAAACGAGAAGAAGTTCGACTATATCAACCGCGTTGTCAAACGCTTCCGCTTTCGATCTACGAGGGTACGTGGACGCACTCTTCCCCTCTTGTTGCTATGCATTTTCTAGATAGATCATGCGTAAGCGTAGGAAAATTTTGAAATTGCATGCTACGTTTTCCAGCATCACCCGTACCCATACCCGCTAGTGGGTACAGATTTTTCTCATACCGGTCGCCCGACAGGGTAAATGGGTACCCGTGGGTAAAAATACCCATGTTCGCATATATCAATTTGAGCGACACATAACAATAAACAACAAGAGACAATCATAATTTGTAAACAATGACACATAATAACATCAATACATAGTTATAAACAACAACACATCATAAACACACCTCATTTTATAAAGGTCAACACTTTCTTGTAAACAACAACACATCAAAATATCAACACACAGTCATAAACAACAGTACATAATCATACATTTTAAAGTTCACAAACTCATGACAAAGGGTAGCGGTAATTTTTCCGTACTTGTTCGATTAAGGGTACATGGGCATGTGGGTATTGGTTATATGATCCCATACCCGTACCCGCTCTATCCGATGGGTTTGAGATTTCCCTATTTACATACCCATGGGTAGCTTTTTGTCTCGTATCCTTACCCTAATAGGGTTTTTATCCGCATGGTATATGGGTAATGGGTACCCATTGCCATCCCTAGTAGTGGGCTGCATCGAGACACCCCAGGTAATGCCATGGGAAAGCTCCTAATTAACGTATGTAGCGTCGGTTTCCCCTGTTGGCCCTCATTAACGTTCCGTCTGGGTCGAGTCCCATTTTTTCCTGCGCTCGCCCCTTCGTTCGCTAGCTGCTCATGGTTCCCTTTCTTTCACCCTGCTTCTCGTTCGCTCACTCGTCACATGCACGCTAACCAAAGCGGTTCGCCCACTGCTTAGTAGCTATTGGTTCAGGAAAAAAGCAGTAGACACTGGTTTAAGTAAAAACACTCCCCAACTTTTTATGAATCAAAGAAAAATCTTCACAGATCTAATGAAAGATCACGATGTTCAAACCATTTTTTAAGTTCACAAATTTATAAAAAGTTTGTGAATTAAAAAGTTCGCGAGTTCAAAAAAAGTTCGCAAATCCGACAAAAGTTCATGAATTCGAAAAAAGTCCATGTAAAATTTGATAAAAGTTCATGATATTCAAAAATGGTTTTTTAATTTTAATTTGAAAAAAGTTCACAAATTTGAAGTTCATGAATTTAAAAGAAGTTCAGAAAAATTGAAAAAAACCATGAATCTAAAAAGTGTTCATGAATTTGAGAAAACAGGTTCACGAATTTAAAAAAAATCATGAATTTGAATTATTTTTATGAAATTGGAAAATTTCAAGAATTTGGAGAAAGTTTGTGAATTTTTAATGTTCATGAATTAAAAAATTTATGAATCAAGAAATAGAAATAAAAAAGGAAAAACTGAAATAAAAAACAAAAAAGATAAAGGAAAAGGAAAAGAAAAAATAGAATAAAACGAAAAACCAATTGGAAGCTTGTGAGCTTCCCAAAACCTACGGAAAAACCAGAACGGTTCAGCTTTATGGGCCTGTCCAATTGATTCTAGCGTGGGATTTGGGGTGAGAGCTGTGTACCAGATTGCTAGTAAGGGGCGCATAAGGCGCCGAATAGGTTTTGAAATGCACGGTTACTTTTACGCCTTCGGCTATATGCATTAGGATAAATTTTTGTGATCAAATTTGATATTCGAATTCTGGGGTAAAGTTGTATCTTCTTCGAAGAAAAGAGAAAATTCTTTGAGTTAGGTTGTGTTCGGCAATCCACCGCTCTGTCACCAGAGAGCGAAGCGCGTGGAGCAGCTTGTTTGCCGCTCTTCATATTTGTACTGTATGCCGCTCCGCTCCGCGACGGAGTTACGGAGCGGAGGGATTGCGAAGGGAGCCTTAGATGGCAAATTTGAAAATGTTTGCAGCTTCTTATTTTCTTCCAGGCTAATTATCGCAGAAAAGAAAAACTCAGCATCGCAACTACCACCCGGCAGCCAGAAGCGACCCGCGATTGGCCCGACGGTCGTCTGTCCCACCTGTCAGCGGCCGAGCAGCGCACCTTCACACCGGTGACAACGCGCGTGGCTTGCAGGAAGACCACGGCCGCAGCAGCCTCTGCTCTCTCGCGTCTCAGCCCCTCTCCGACGATTCGAAGCCACTTCCGATGCCGGCGACCGCCTGCGGCGCCTGCGCGGCTGCCTTTCCCTCCTCCGCCCACGGTCATGGCCCTCCGCCGCCTTCCGGGAGCATACGGAAGCTCGTCTCGCCCACCCCCAGGCGGCTAGGGCACCGGCTGGCCGCTCCCATGGCCTCCACCGTCGACTCGCCCGGCAGCTCCTCCGACTTCGCCAAGCGCATGGACCGCGCCTGGCTCATCTCCAAGGTGCGCGCCTGAATCTCTGCTCCAATTTTCTCTCCGCGTTGATGCTTGCTTATCGATGCCTTAACTGAAATAGGCAAATTGTGGCGAATTTCTCGCGCGAATCTGCTCAATTAAACACTCCTTTTTGAAAACTTTGTTGGTTGTCTGATAAATTCAGTGGCGCAAGATTCCAGGATTCATATAGTTTGTTGACGGTGTTGAATGGCGAACTCTGTATTTGGAATCATTGGTTCAGTTGTGCTTGCTGCACCTCTGCAACTACTTATTAAATACCGCAGTAATAAGTGCAATACTAGGACTTATTTCTAACAAAGTTTTGACAAGTGCCTGTGTACTTGTATATGTTGAGTAAATAGGCAATTTTTTGACTAATTTAATCCATAGATAAATCGCTAGCATGGCATTGACAGAATTAACGGCATACTGATTCTAATCTAGACAAGCACGTATTATGCAAACATTAGACACATCTACACATAATGCTAGTACTGCTAATACGAAAGTAAATAGGAGCGGGATAAACGTGTTATACCCTCCAGTAGACCAGGCAGAAGCCGCGGCGGCGGTGGCAGCAGCGGCGTCGTCAGCTACCTTCTTGTCGGCCTCGAGCTTCTCGGCGGCGAGACGGTCGGCTTCGGTCTGAGACATGGTGTTGACGAAGACGACGCGGACGTAGAGGAAGTAGCGGATCAGAGGCGAGCAGTCGCGTGGTCGCTTTCCAAGAACCTATTCGCCCCTCTCCCGTATAGGATTCGGAGAGGCGGGGTTTCGGAGACCTGCTCTCCCGTCGACCGTGTACGCGGCGGACGGGGTGGAGTCACCGGCGCCAGGGGCAGCAAAGGAATGACGGTGGGCGTAGTGCGTGGAGCAGATGTGATCTATTCGTGGCAGCTAGGGTTAGGAGACACCTCACACTTATATAGGCGCAGCCACGTGGAGAGACTTGGGCTCGACCCACGCCCGAGTCCGTGACAGCCCACGATCCGACGTCTCAAATCGTGTCCCAGCTATCAGAAAACTCTCCGTTACTGACTGGCAAAAATAAGCGCATAGGTGTGAGCTTGGCTCGGCTCATTCCCGCAACCTGCGGCGCGTCGTACGAGGCGTGGCGAGGCGGGTGGCGGGGGAGGAGTGTGCGAGGGCCTCTTCTCTTCTCAAGCTCCAATAGCATGTGGAAGAGAAACCCTTATAAGGAGGTCCAACTCCTCTCCATCTTCTAAGGTGGGACCAAACTTCCTAGTAAACCTAGTGCCACTAAACCCACATGGGCCCTTAGAGATTTTCAAAAATTGTTAGTTGGGCCCTAGGCTATATTTGGAATTACACAAAAAAGATTTTTCATCGGAAAGAGGTCTACGAAGACCTTTGGGAAAACGTCGACGTTTGCTGGCTTATTTGGCAAAGAAAAATAGAGTATGTTATAAGAAATTAATCAGTCGGTTGAATATTCGGGAGCTGTAATTTATGCCTAGGGCCCATCTAACAATTTCTGAAAATCTCTAAGGGCCCATGTGGGTTTAGTGGCACTAGGTCTAGTGGGAAGTTTGGTCCCACCCCGGAAGATGGAGAGGAGTTGGACCTCCTTATAAGGATTTCTCTTCCACATGCTATTGGAGCTTGAGAAGAGAAGAGGCCCTCACGCACTCCTCCTCCGCCGCCCGCCTCGCCACGCCACGCCTCGTTACGACGCGCCGCAGGTTGCGGGAATGAGCCGAGCCGAGCTCACACCTATGCGTTTATTTTTGCCAGTCAGTAACGGATAGTTTTCTGACAGCCGGGCCACGATCTGAGACGTCAGATCGTGGGCTGTCACGGACTCGGACGTGGGTCGAGCCCATGTCTCTCCATGCGGTTGCGCCTATATAAGTGTGAGGTGTCTCCTAACCCTAGCCGCCACGAACAGATGACATCTGCTCCACGCGCTACGCCCACCGCCGTTCCTTTGCTGCTGCTGCCGCCGGTGACTCCATCCCGTCCGCCACGTACACGGTCGACGGGAGAGCAGATCTCCGAAACCCCGCCTCTCCAGATCCTGTACGGGAGAGAGGCGAATAGGTTTTTGGGAACCGACCACGCGACCGTTCGCCTCGGATCCGCTACTTCCTCTACATCCGCGTCATCTTCGTCAACACCATGTCTCAGACCGAAGCCGGCTGTCTCGCCGCCGAGAAGCTCAAGGCCGACAAGAAGGCAGCTGACGACGCCGCTGCTGCCACCGCTGCCGCGGCTTCTGCCTAGCCTACTGGAGGGTATAACACGTTTATCCCGCTCCTGTTTATTTTCGTATTAGCAGTACTAGCATTATGTGTAGATGTGTCTACTGTTTGCATAGTACGTGCTTGTCTAGATCAGAATCAGTATGTCGTTAATTCTGTCAATGCCATGCTAGTGATTTATCTATGGATTAAATTAGTCGAAAAATTGCCTATTTACTCAACAGTATACACTTCGTGGGAAAGTTCTCAGATGTTGATCTGCTTCAAACACGTTAGTTTGGGAACTTGGGATCCCTTGCTAGTTTTGTTTGTTGATGAGGTGAATCAAGTGCTTGCAGACACTGTTGCCCCTAAAGCTGTCAGTATTTTGGAGTGCATGCATCAGACATAGTGGTGATTCTGTTAGAATGAGCTGTTCCAGACAATCACCAAATGTGTATGTACTTTATGTGAGCTTTGAACAGCTTGATTCTGCATTGCTAGTTACAACTAGTTACCCATGTCGTAAAGAGGTACTAATTGATCAGTCGTGTAGTTCTGCATAGGGCGGTAGTGTAGCAGTAGGCTTATTGCGGTTGTTCCACTTTGAATCATGTATTCTACCAGGAATCCTTCTGAAATAAAAGGCGGATGTTCCAGGAATACAACTATAGAGGAGTGCTTATATCCTTTCTCACTGTTCTGTGAACTAATTCTTTTTTTGGATTTTAAATTTTCTTTTGAACGGTTCGAGTCCTGCAAACAGCCGCTTGCAGAAATGCAGGGAAAGGCTGCGTACAAAAGACCCAAAGCGGTCGGACCCTTCTCTGGACCCTGCGCAAGCTGGAGCTACATGCACCGGGCTGTCCTAACGGTTCTGTGCACTAATTCTAAAGCACCTGTCATTCATTAATGCTAAGGATAGATTAATAACTTAAACAGAAGGCTTGGGAATTTCTCGCGCGAACGTACCGAATTAAATACTCCTTTTGGAAAACTTGGTTAGGTTTTCCCATACATTCGTTTGGCGCAAGAGTTCGGGATTCATATATTTTATTGATGGTGTTGGCTGGTGAATTCTGTATTTGGAATCATTGGTTCAATTAAGCTTGCTGCACCTCTGCAACTAATAAATACCGCAGTAATAAGTTCAATAGGACTTATTTCTAAGAAAGTTTTGACAAGTGCATGTTTACTTGTACACACTTTCTGGGAAAGTTCAGATATTGATCTGCTTCAAACATGTTAGTTTGGGAACTTGGGATCCATTGTTAGGTTTGTTTATTAGGGTGAATGAAGCGTTTGCAGACACTGTTGGCCCTAGCTCTCAGAACTGTGGAGTGCATGTATCAGACATAGTAGTGATTCTAGAAAACTGAACTGTTTCACACAATCACCAAATGTGTATATAGTATGTACTTTGTGTGAGCTACTGAGCTTTGAACAGCTTGATTATGTATGAGTAGTTGCAACTAGTTATCCATGTAGTAACTAAAGAGGTACTAACTGCTAACTCACATAGTTTTGCAGAGGGCACTAGTGTAGTGGTAGGCTTATTGGCGCTGGTCCATCTTGAATCATGTATTCTAACAGGAATCCTTCTCAAAGTAAATGCTTGCAGATTCTGTTAATATAATAGACAACGATCTAGTTTGACATGATGGACCAGGAAACGGGAGTGCCACAGTTTGTTCACATCTTGTCTAAAACTGGAGCTAGGGAACAATGTATGATGTAGGTTCTTTTGAACGGGTATATGATGTAGGTTGTACATTGTTTTAATATGCTTTAGAAGAAATATATGGTTGTTTACTTGCATTTGTCTTGCATAAAAGGCAACCAGGATAAGTGTTATGGTTTCTTCTTTCTTGTAGTTCCATCTTGTGATTCTGGTAATAGGAAAACAAAGTCAAACTGCAGCACGGTTACACAATTTTTCATTCTTCTTACAACATTACCCTTTGCTGTAATCTTACATTCATGTTGTGGTGATATGCAGCAACCAAGTCCGACTTCTTGTTCATCTTGTCAATCCACTGGCGATGTGGAGTGCAGGTGGTGTGCAGGCACGGGCTTCTTTATCCTTGGCAACAATATGTTGTGTGAAGTACCCTCGAAAAATACAAGATGTGTGATTTGCTCTGGAAAGGTAGTGTAACTACAAGTCTATAACTTGTTCTATGTCGTACATGATCAAATCCTGCATTTGCGTTTGATGTCATGACTATTTCATGTGAAAAAAACAGTAACATGTTTTATATTGATACAAAATTTTACCTGACTAGATGGTAGTAGTATGTCTTTATATTATTGTAGCACACATTACATATTCATTTGATTCCAGGGCTTTTCACGTTGCGCTGATTGCAAGGGAACCGGGTTTCGCGCCAAGTGGCTTGAAGAGCCCCCTGTTGACAAATGAACATCAGAAGTCAACCATAAACTTTACTATTTTACAGTACCTCTGTCCAAATTCCTCTGTTTGTAAACGATGGCACAGTAATCATTTTGTGATTGCGTCGGTTCCATCGATGGGGGTGAAATGGTGTCAGTTTTTCAATATATCTTTTGTGTAAGAATGTGAATAATGTTTCTAGCTCCTGTCCCATCATATCCCTCTAACCAAATGCCACCCTGTTCTCCGAAGCAGAGCTTGATCTGTTGCTGCAGAGGGTGTTTCGGAATTTTCGCATCAATGATTTCAACTTGTTTTAGTTCATTTTCCCCTTCCCCTTATAAATTGCCAATCTGGGAAATAAATCGTGGATGACAAATGACATTATCAATTGGGCCTTTTTCTGTTTAGGGGTTTTCCAATGGTGCAGCAACATTTATCTATTTTCGTTGTGATGTTTGCATACAACCTCTGTACCAAAATGTAAGACGTTTCTTGGTTTTGCATAGGGCACAAAAAACTTCTTATATTTTGTTACGTAAGAGTTGGAAGTAATTCATGCTCCGCTTTCTCTCTCTGCGTAGTTTAGCGATCTAGGTGTACAGAGGGAGCTGGGGGACAACGGAAGCAGAGGATCAAAGGCTTGCCGGACCGTCTTCCTCCTGGTGCTAGCCTTGTAAGGATGCAAGTGGCAGCTGGCAAGGCACAAGGCCAGACTCCCAACAACAACAAAGCTTGCTACTCGCTATCCTTTAGGGCCTCTTTGATGCACAGGATTTCAGAAAGGCATTAATAAGAAAAATATAGGATTGCAAAGTCATACCCACCTGAATCCTAGAAGATTGAATTGGCACCACAGGAAAAACGAAAACAAAATCTTTCCAAGAGGTCAGGGTCAATGGAAATTTCCATATGAAATCTAGTGTAATATTCGTTAGGAAAGAAATGATACAAACCAATGAATCAAACAACCTATACAGGAAAAAAAATCCTGAGGATTCAAATCCTCAAAAAATCCTATGATCAAAGAGGCCCTTAAAGAGGCTTGTCGGACGCGCTATCTTGGATTGTTTCAGTGCCCTTTCACCACCAGGTTCATACACGATGCAAAGTGGCTGCAGAATTCATTTCTGTTTTTTGTTTATGTTTTTAGCAATCTATTTTGTTCTGTATGTGTTCCTTGTTCCTTGCAGCTTTGTTACCCGCAACTATAGTTTTTAAGTGTTACATTATTATAACTTACAGGCTTTATTTAACTGTTTGTGTATGTTGCATACGGATGAGGATTAATTGTAGGATGACAAATTTGTTGTGGTTGTCTTGAAGGGATTGGCAGCCAGCTTCGTCAAATCTTCTCTCTTGTCATTATTCTTTTGTGTCTGTTATGGAAGTTCTCGTCGGGAGTTCATCTATTTCGTTCTTGATACCCATGCACGCTCATGTTCTGTGTCATAATATCGGCTCTGGAAGTTGTGCATATGAAGGGACTGTATCAGAGTTCAGCACTACTAGGAAATGCCAAAATACCGTTAGGTTGATCTTCTAGATCCGCGGTATTTCCTAGGAAAGTTAAAAGGAAAACCTGTGATTACTCGTGGATTTACTGCCTTGACTAGTAAATCAAGTCCTCCTATAGCTGTTTGCTGGCAGAATTATTAGTTGGCATTGGCAGTGCCTCTTAAACCTGTGCATTAGAGCCAAGTATGCAAATCACAATGTTTCTATCATCCCTATGCTTGTTGTTTTCCCTTTTGAAGGGAATGAAGCTGTCCAAAAGATCTAAACGGATAACATTCTGAAATATAGACCACCAAGTTTGCGTATTGTCGTTTTGCTATGGAGAAGCCATTTTCTTGTCCTCGGCCGTTTTGGCCTTTACCGTTCTCGTGCGCCGAGTAATTTATTTTTACCTCATATTGCGGCTCTGTGAGGCCATCAAACTCATGTGTAGAAAACCTATGGTAAGCAATAGTAGAGGCGAAAATTTCATGTATAAAAAACCAAGGTGGTTTATTGATGTATCCCTCCTTTTATCTTTTCTGTTGGGCTCACTTGGCTATGCAGGAGCGACGGTTTCAGCAGTTAAGACAAAAGGTGCCAAGGTTTGGACTTTTGAACCATACAACGCAGATCCTCCAAATGGAAGTAACCAAAGCTACTGTTTTTTAGTCCTTGCAATTGATAGAACTTACGGTGCAAAACAAAAGGACAAATTGATTGGAGTTGTATGAATTGATGTGGACTTGTATGGCATATTTGGCCTCTAGCTATTTGGTGTTTATACAGCATGCATGCAAAGGAATGATTTAGCATATTCCATTCAAAAAAAGAATATTGTTGGCTGTAATTTAACATCCGATCCGTGAAATGGCCTTGAAAACGTATTTCCTTATGCCCTGAGAAGACCAATTTCCGTTATATGACTTACCTTGATAACTCTGCAAAATTCTTGCTTGCTTCCAACTGTGCTGCAGTTGGAATCACCATGACTTGTGCATCTAATGATTGATTAGAACTTGCAAAAGGAAGCATGGAGATGGAGAAAGGAGCCTAACGGTAATACTGCCACATAGTGATTTGGGAAGATGAAGAAAAGGAGAAGGAAAAATACTCCATGCTGATGGAACGTGGAGTTTTTGCACCCGAGCTCATTCTTCCAGAAAAAGCTGGTTATGTTTTCACGGCTCCTCCTTCCTCTACAAGTTGAGGTAAATGATCAAGCATCCCTACTCGCTCAAGCGAAAAAAAGACTTTTAATTTACCATTGTTTTTGTTTTTGAGGCTGCAATAGAGACATGGGTGAAAAGGATGCCCACTATGGGAGATTTTCCACCCAACCAGTACACATCGGAATGCTCAACCAATACGTGGGATCCAATTGCTTGTCATTTAGGAACCTTGAGATGTTGTCGGAATTCGTGTTAGCATACTGCAAATAGCGATGCAGGATTGGATCTGTGTCTGGCGTTCATCTGCTCTGTCCAGATCAGCAATGACAAACACCACTAGTCCACGGGCCATGGCACGTCATCTATTTCTGTTTAGATGATGGCACGTCCTGTAGTATGATATGATGATAGTCCAATAGACGCAGGAGGGGCGCCTAAAAATGGACAAAAAAAAGTTCTGTTGTGGAGCAATTTAATTGTCAACAATTCTCGAAGGCGCGTACGGCAGATGATCGAACAAAATCCGCCAAGTCGATAAATATCAGGTACCGCATTTTGTCCTAAACTAGAAGTCGTATCAACATGGAGAAAATGAAGCAGTTGTTCTCGTTGAGTTCATGGTCTTAAAAGCTACTCCCTCCTTTCCACAATATAAGTGCAAAACGTCTTATATTATGAGACAGAGGAAGTAACATGAAACTTTTTTAGAAAACAAGGAGGGAGGGAATACACTGAACTTGGTAGTCAAAATAAATACTCCTTATATTTCTGAACGAATGAATAATTATACAGGAATTTTTTTAAAGGTCTCACTCGCATTATGTTAAAATGATGGAGGCCCATGCCACGGCATTGCCAAAGCACTGCTCGAAATCAAGCTGGGTCAGCTTAACCGTACGTGTGACTTTTCTTCTCCCCGCATTGTTTTCCAGCCCGGCAAAGTCACGGCCACGGCCATGGTCCTGGACGAGCGTTCACGCGGTACAGGTATTTGTCAAATCGAAATTAGGAGGCGGATTTGCGGCCCGTCCAGCAGGTTCCGAAGTTAAGTACGCGGCGACAATATGCTTTGCACAGTTGCGCTACACATGGCGTGATCCTGAGTCCCCGGCGTCATTTTTCGTGATGGATACACACATCGGCATCACTGCACAAGATATCAAGTGGTGGGGGTACTGCGGTTGCGGCGTCATGGCTGGTAAATGCATCGGTTCGAAGGCGGGGGGGTCGATCATGACTACCGACGGTCGGAATTCAGTTGGGGGCTGATCAATTCTGCCATAAATTATGGCCCATATTCTCCCCGGTGGACAACGATCGCTCCATGGCGTCCAATCGACTGTCCAATAAATGGGGCGCCATGCCGGGGGATTTGTTTTCTTTCGCGTGGGAATGTTGTACACTTGATGTCGAATAGTATGCCTAGAAATCATCTGCATGGATTTATTTATTTTTTAAAGAGTGGATTTCACCCTTTATACTCCCTATAAAATGCAGCCGATTTTTTTATTAATAATAAATAATAATGCTGTAACTCCGAAACTAGTAATGATAAGTTAGAATTTCAATAAATACGAAGGACGCCATCAATAGTAGCGTCCAGACCTGGTCGCTGTTGCAAACCACGTCCACATCTGGGCGCTATTCTTAGCATCGTCGAGTGTTTGGTTCAACCTAGCCTATAAAAGTCCTCGCCTTCGTCCGACCTAAGGGCAACTCCGACGCGGCAACCTAAACTGACACAAATTTTGTTCGTTCTTTATTTATTTGGATCGGTCAGCTGGACGTCAATTTCCGTTTTTGTCCGCCGGTCCGAAGATGCGAGCAACACGGACGAACATATTTCACATTTGCGTTGGATTTCGATTTTTTAATAAAACAGCCAGCAGAAGTCCAATTTACATTAATTAAAACTAAAAAATATTAAATGAAAAGATAAAAGAAACAGTTAGCGGTGGGCAATAGATCTAGGCATCGTCATTTTCTTCCTCCTCCTTGGCCAGGTCGACGTAGACTGACGTCTCCATCCACGGGAACGCCTGCTGGATGGCTGGCAGCGTAGCCACTTGCTGCACCACCAGCTGATGCTTCTCCTGCCGCTCGGCCTTCATCGCCCGCTCTGCAGCCTACCACTCGGCCTCCTCGTCTATCGTGCCCATCCACACGGGCGTGCACGATATACGATGGTAACATGCTCGTCCACGACCATAATTGCCCAAGCCGTGGCCATGGCTCCTCCTCCATAGGCTCAGGCGCAAGCGGTGCTAGGGGCGGTGGGGGCATGTTAACCTCCACTCTAGCCGCCGATTCAACCAGTGCGTGTGCAAGGCTAGGCCACTTGGCGAGCTCCTTGCGCTCGGCCTCCTCAATGGACCTCCTTGTGGCCTCCTCGAGGGCCACAATGTAGGCCTCCTAATCCTCCCCCCTTCACCATGACCGACGGTGATGGTGGACCAATGAGCGCGCGTGGTGCACGGGACGCATCGTTGAAGCACGACCGACAATGCTGGTCGTGCTCAGTGGCGAACTACGTGTCCTAGTTCGATAAATCCATCGTGTACGCTGGGTTGCGGCAAAGGTCGTCCGAGAGTAGACACGACGATGGTGGATCTCCATCAGCTGCGTGCGGCCTGAGTCCGACACGGTCGGCACCAGAACCCTATCGAGGTTGAGGCGCCACCCATGCGGCAGGTTCACGTTGGGCTACGACACCGACACACCATGCTTCTAGAAGTGCTGGCAGTGGTGCACTGACACGTAGAGGCAAAAGCACGACAGCCGACTCAAGATTGACTTATCTGTTATCATAAACTAGCCAGTTACCAATTGTACACAAGACCAGACAAAGAAGATTCAACGAGGCCATGGAACAACTCACATGCTCCAACCATAGGTCTAGTGGATGATCCTAATGATGAGCGAATGATCCTAATGACAAGCAGCTAGTGAGATGATGTTGCTCCTGTGATGATTGATGATGTTCGTGCTAGAGCTTGCTTACCACCTAGCAAGGTAAGAAGCGATGGCTGCAGGTGTATTAGAGTATATAGGTCATGAAATCTCTATCTATCAAAGTAAAACGACTCGGTTGAGCCCAATCAGAGCACCAATGAAAGGGCAATGACTGGACGCCATCCGTACTAGCATCTAGACCTGGACGCAGTTAGCAATGGAGTCCATCCTGGACGCTGTTATTCCTGGCGTCCCTTCTATTTTTATAATTTTCACCAGCCCTTTACCTGTTTCGGAATTACAGAATTATCATTTACTATTAATAAAAAATTCGGAAAATGCAGTTTGTGACATTATTTGCCTCGTTCAGCAAAATTGCTCCAAAACACCCCGTTTAAGAAACTACGTTCTATCAAGTGTGTCCCGTAGTCATTCGTAAGTGGCAACTTGAATCAGTCTCCAATTCGGAGGCGCATTCATGTGAGGCGTGTCCGACAGACACATGTCATGTGCCGACGTGGTTCAGCCTGGCCAGGTTGCGCTACACGGCCCAAGTTGCACACCATCTTCCTCGTTTCGTTACATGGTACTCCATGGAACATAGGCGAATGGTAGGGTGTGCGGGGTCATGACGCACGGGTGATTGTCAGAGGAAGAACGTGCACACGGGTATGATAATTCCTTCTCCCCGCCGGCAGGCCTACCTAAATGGGGAAAAACTTGTAAAGAGGTAAAATTGGAACAAAGTTGCTTGAATTGGGCATTCCAGAGATATTTCTCCGAAATAGGAAACTATCACAAATTCAACCTTAGAGGGTTAAAATGGGAATTAGCTCTTTTTGAAAGGAAATGTTCCATATCCAAATTATGCCATGAAAACAACAACTAAAAGAATGGAACAACTCTTACGTGTAATACCCACCAAGCCCTACAACAAGGTTTTCTCTCTCTCTCTCAAAGGCATCTCTCCACCACAACACTAGTTAGTGTCTTGCATGTTTCTCCACCCATCAACGAACATCCTCTAGATGAAAGAGGACACCAAACAAGGCAAACAACCTAGACCATCTACATAGAATCGCCATGTGGCTTGTACTGACCGCAATAGAAGTATGTACTTTACAATGGATCGACTACACCAATAAAAGGAACCTTGGCGAGGAGTGCCAAAACACATTGACATCATGGCCCAATGTTGGCGCTTTAGCAAAGCCACACCAATGAACAAGCCAAACCACCAAGTGCAACAACCAACATGCAGGACTAGAGAGTTTTGGTACTCAACATCGAGAAGATCCATATCAGACCAATGTGAGTCACTTTCTGTCATCGAATAGACAAAACCCATACCTTATTATTCTTGTCGAAAGGCCCATGAGTTTTAAAACATCAAATGCTTATCGATCTTGAACCAAAAGGTCACCTATATTTGGTAGTCTAAATAGGTGGAATTTCACCCTTATAGGTCTTGCATTTGCACCATGGGGAGCATGGACACAACGGGGAAGATGCAAGAGGGACCTTATTCACATGCGGTTGCACCTCTAGCGCTAGGATGCCAATCCTGATCACTCCAACATGAAATCCTGCAAAAGGGGCAAAAAACTATGTCCACCCATGGTTGTAGATCCGAGATTTGACATGCTAGTTGATGGTTGAGTGAGCATGAGAGGAGGAAGGGAATAATCTCGGTCGTGGGGGAGAAAGACTTACAAAGTGTTTCCCTGTAGATAAGGTCGCCGGGGGGAGGGGGGGGGGGGTTGTACGAAAAAGTTTAGGAGGAAGTAAATGTGCCATGTTTAACATCAATTAAACCTTCTGCTCAACACTTAGCAGCCCACTTAACAAGTTATGTTGACTAAAGGAAGCCACCTAGTTTTGAAGGAGGAAATTCTCCACCCTTCGGTGTTAGGCGGCAGTGGCGGAGCTATGTGTGCTCCTGGGGGTGCTGTGGCCCCCCCAGCCTAAGCAAAAAGTGTGAAGGAATTTTTTTAGAGGGTTTAGACGAGTATAAATTTAGTATTTGGCCCCCTCAGGTCTGCCAGTTTTACCATTTGCCCCCCTAGACTTTCTTCCTAGCTCCGCCAGTGTTAGGCGGGTCGGCTTTAGTGATTAGAATGCACCTATGGGCGTGTAACATGTGCACTTGCACAATGGCACAATTTTTTTTACAGGTGTCACTTCATTAAATAATACTCCAATAATAACAATAAGAAAATACAAAGGTGAATTATTTAAACATTGTCGTTTACAAGTTTAAGATGCATTTGTTGAAGATAAAAATTCTGAGAGAAATTTGTAAAATGGACATGCTTGTCAAATATATCCTGGTGTTGTTTTTCCCCCTACAAAGCCGAACTCCATGTTTCTAGTCGGGCCTTAGCTTTTATCGTACGGCTTGTTAGGAATGAGTCCATTTCTAGGTCGTATAAGGCGGTGGGGATGCCATGGCGCTCAACGATTGGATGTGCTAGTGGTGCCGCTGCAACCGTGGGCCAAGAAATATGATGGCGGGCTTCGCTACATTAAGGCAGTAGTGTTGCGTGAGGGACAATAAGACACCAATGCGAAGCCAAAGTTCGATACCAGTGAAGAAGGGATGCGGTTATGGTTTATACGAGAGTTGTCCTCCTGAAAAATCACTTACGAGCAATGTAATCTCCGTCGACATGGCTTTCACAGTAATTTTCTTACGCGTTTAATACAACAAAAATAGTGTAACACAATTCATTGACCACATTTAGAATATATTTCTTAAATGAAAGCGCCAACGGTGCATTTAGTAAATCAATACTCCCACCGTGCTCGAAATGAGGAGTAATAATGACAAAGTTTTTAAGAAAAGATGCCTATATTTGCCCGGACGAAAACATTCAGAAAACTTTGAAATCCAAAATTCAGATCATAGCATATAGTACGTGAGTATAAAACTAGGTGCGTCGAGATTTGGGGCACCGGCAGCGCTAACACCAGCGCTAGACCCTGGAAGTAGCTAGCGACAAGCGGAGGCCGCTCCGGGGCGGCCAATCACATCAGGGAGAAGATTTCCCTTTCTGTCCGAGCTCACAGAGGCGAGCGAGGGGAGCGCCGGCTGACCCCTCTCCTCCTCCTGTGCGCTCATTTGGCGCCTGCCCTGCGCTCCAAAACCTCCACCAATTTCCGCTGCCGCCCCTCCCCCCCGCACGCAGACCCGTCCATCTTTAAAACGGCCACCCTCCCCGTGCCACCATAGTTGGCCACCCAACCTCCCTCCCTCCCTCCCTCCCTCCCCCACGCAGCAGCAGCACGCACAATGGCAAAGCCCCGCAAGAACTCTGCCGCCGCCGCCGCCGCCGCAGCGGCAAACAGCAACGCCAGCGCCGTCGCCGACGCGGGGGCGGAGGTGCGCGCCAAGCCCAAGAAGCGCACGCGGAAGAGCGTGCCCCGCGAGTCCCCCTCCCAGCGCAGCTCCGTCCACCGCGGCGTCACGCGGTACGCTCCCTCGCTCCTCCCTCGCTCACGTCACTTCCCAAACGAACAACCGCCGCCGGCAGCCGCGCTAACCGAACCGAGCGGCCGGATCGCAGGCACCGGTGGACGGGGAGGTTCGAGGCGCACCTGTGGGACAAGAACAGCTGGAACGAGTCGCAGAACAAGAAGGGCAAGCAAGGTAATTAACCAGCCAACCCGCTAGCTAATCACTCCACCGGCTTCGTTAATCCACTGCCGATTCCTGACGATTTTTCCCTGCCTGCTGCTGTTGTTGTTGGTGCATGCAGTTTACCTCGGTGAGGCTCCCGAGTCACGGCCTTGGCATGCGACGGCCGGCGTGATCCGCTCGTCATTTTCCCACCCCGTTAAAAAGAATTACCACAGAGAGTTTTACTCGGCCGGGCTAACCAACGTCGTCGTCGTTGCTGATGAGCAGGGGCGTATGACGAGGAGGAGGCCGCGGCCCGGGCGTACGACCTGGCGGCATTGAAGTACTGGGGGCCCGACACCATCCTCAACTTCCCGGTAGGGTACCCTACCCTACCCTACCCCGCCCGGCCTCTACTGTACCGCACGATATTTACTCGTTGCACATTCTAGTCCACCCGTACCACCGCCATTGCCGCGACCGCCAGCACAGGAGTAGAAGCTTGCAATATTTGAGGCTCTTTTCATTTTCTTTCGAGAACCTCATCGTCCTCGGTACTGTCGGTTGGCACACCTCTGAGCTCCGAGCTCGAGTTCTACCGCCGACAAAGAAACGAAAATCAATTGTCGGCGGCCATTCGTTGTAGAGCGCGAATTCGGTGCTAGAGACCGGTGCTTGTGTTTTGGACAGATTTTGCGAGTTTATTGTTCAATTATCACTGTGTGGAATTGGCTTCGTCTTTGGAAATATACACTAGAATTGTACATTTTTAATTATATTTTCTGCACAAATGAATCCTTTTCTAATCTGTTGTTGTGTTCTCAATTTGTTTGCAGCTGTCTATATACGAAGATGAGTTGAAAGAAATGGAGGGACAGTCGAGGGAAGAGTATATTGGGTCACTCAGGAGGTAATGACTATCAAATAAAATGTTTTTTTTTCTTTTGAATATCGCTCCCCCTTCAGTTTCTATAGAAAAATACATGAGACTAACAAATATAAAACTTAAAAAATAATCATAGTATAATTTCAACAACAAAAAATACTGATGTCCATCTATGTGATATTTCCCTCACAGGAAAAGCAGCGGGTTCTCACGAGGGGTCTCCAAGTACCGCGGAGTCGCAAGGTAACATCATCCGTGACATCTAACCAGATTTCTCCATTGTCCGAACGGGATTTTAAACCGCATGAGAGTAACTTGATTTTGAAAATCAAATCCCACACATGTGTATTCATTCACAACAAATGTTTACAGGCATCATCACAACGGGAGATGGGAGGCCCGGATCGGGCGTGTGTTCGGCAACAAGTACCTCTACCTCGGCACCTACGGTACGTACTCTACCTTGTAAAATTAACTCTCTTCCAAAATGCCATGTCTCTTTAGCAAAACCACAAAATACAAGTAGCCAGCAGCATCGCAACGGCCTCAATAAATGGCGTGTACGTATTTTTGACTCATAAAATCTTCAATCGTACTACGGAGTAGATAGTGAGTGAGAGTGCGAGACTGTTCATGAAAGGCCAAATCTGAGTCGTACTAGCGGTGCACCGCGGCCTACACTCCTAGACCAGTACCATGAGCGTACCGCATGGGCACACGGTGAAGATTAGGCACAAGCTTGACCATCACAGTCCAGCTTAGTGTCGAGGGGCCTCATTAAGCACAAGCTTGACCAGATAGTTGGCTAACTAATTCGTGCCCTCTGTGGCTGAAATGCCTGCTAATGCTGATCAGGTGTGCTATGATTAGGCCGCAATTATATGTTGGGTACATTCACTGTTCCCCATCACAGTTACATCCTCTGTGATGGCGATGCAAACCGCTCGAAGAGGCTGCCGGTGCAAGGAGCCGAGGCGTGTTCGTTCTTAGCAGCGCACAAGTTTCGTGTGAATCCCGTGGCAACGTCCGGAATTCCAGCGTGATATGTCGCGTCCCAGATGTGATCTTTGAAAGAAGAACAACCTAGACTAGAGAACACATGCACAAAATATATTCTTCTGAGTTAGAAATGTTCTACCACCTCCGTAACTTTTTATAAGACGTTTTTAGAGTCGGTATCGTACTGTGAACACGTGTCGCTCGTAGTTCCGGGGTTGTAGGTGCGTCCCCACGGTTTAAATCTCCGTAATGAATTACAGAGTGAATTATAGGAGTGGTCTTGGATCCAAGTGGCCGAGCAAGCAATGGCAGAGCAGAGATGAGGTCTCGGCCGGGAGTCTCCAATTCCGGTTAGTTGGGGATTAGATGCCATGACTCAATGAGCTCGACCCCAGCAACGCCGTACTACTTCAACTTCCAGCGGTCCAAAGCCAGCACTGTTCACACCACAGAAGTTCAGTTGCACTTGGTGGCTAGTGACGATGATGGTGATCGGAGCATCAGCGATGCACCGCGGGATTGTAGGGTTGTTTAAAATCACAATTCTGTTATACGATTCTATGACTTTACGATTCAAAATAATCTCTTCGATTCTACAATTTTTGTTAGCAGAATTTACGTGTAGTTAAGATTTTGCGATTTGCGATCCCATCGTCGGAGCTTTGACCTGACTCAAAGCCACGATTGTGACTGCCTTAATTGTAGCACTTGTTTTTTCAACGAAAAATGCTGCGTCGTTTAATAAGCGATCTGATCGTCGGATGATGTGCGCAGCGACGCAGGAGGAGGCGGCCATGGCGTACGACATGGCGGCGATCGAGTACCGCGGCCTCAACGCGGTCACCAACTTCGACCTCAGCCGCTACATCAAGTGGCTCCGCCCGGGCGCCGCCGACGTGGCGGCCGGCGCCGGCCGGACACCGCACCCGATGCTGGCCAGCCTGGCCGCGCAGGAGCTCCCCGCGATCGACCTCGAGGCCATGGCGTTCCAGCACGACCTCCACCAGCAGGGCATGGAGGAAGGCATGGCCGCGGAGGCTGCGGCGGCCGCGGCGGGGACGGCGCAGTTCCCGGTGCTGCCGGCCAGGGCGTCCACGCTGGGCCACACGCCCACCACGTCCGCGCTGAGCCTGCTGCTGCAGTCGCCCAAGTTCAAGGAGATGATCGAGCAGACGTCGGCCGCCGAGAGCAGCACCACCACGTCCTCGTCGTCCATGTCCACGCCGCCGCCGCCGCAGGCCACCAGGGACGACGGCGCCTCGCCGCAGTGCAGCTTCCCGGAGGACATCCAGACCTTCTTCGGCAGCGACGACGGCGTGGCCTACACCGACGTCGACGGCCTCTTCTTCGGGGACCTGTCCGCCTACGCGTCGCCGGCGTTCCACTTCGAGCTGGACTTGTGATCGCGGCGGCGGCGTACGTGGCCAGACTGATGATGCGCGCCATTGATTGGTTTCTTCCAACGGGGCTGGGGGTTTTGTCAATAGGATAATCAGACGGAGAAGCAAAGGGCAGAGCAAGATAACAGGGAATTGTTACGGTGCAGCTAGCGAGGACTGAAAATTATTTACAGATTATTTATTGTTTTTGTCCTTCTTTTGGTATAATCAGGGGTATAGCGTAAGCAAGAGAGATTGTTTCATTTGTTTCAGGATCCTTGACAGTCAAAATAAGGAGCTAATATATACGTCTATTGATTCACATGACTTCTTGTCTTTCTTTACGGAAGATTCTTCCATTTCAAATTATCAAAGTTCAGGATTTGTTCCAAGTCAAACTTGTCTGCATTTGATCAGTTATGTAGAGAAAGGTGTTAATATGTAGTACAACATCAAATCAAATATATGTAGTGCGGAAATATGTAAACACTTGGCAAAACTAAAAGTTACTACCAAAATAGACATACTTCATGAGCCCCAATGCAATCACAGGCGAGCAGGTAACAAGTTGCGGACGGAGGGTCCTCGCTCGCTCGTATGTCGACTGTCGTATCGGCATGTGCGGGGCATGTATGGCTCTGTCAGTGCAACGGCGACCACGGCGTGAATGTGCCCGCTGTGGAACGTGGATCTCGGGGGACAGGGAATGTGCTCGATGTCAGGTCAGAACGAGGCTCGAACGGCACGGCAGGGAAAACAAGAAGTCGTGGCTGGAAAGGTCGCCGGCGCCTCGCTGGCGCCCTATCCTGGCGTACGGCCGGTGGCCGGGACCCGGCCGGCCGGCCGGCCGGCGTGCGCATTGCGCGGTAGGGGTCGGGGGAAGGAGGCTTGCGTTTTCGTCCTTGGTCGCCGGGGCTCTTGGCTGCTGGGAACATGTCGCGGGAGACGGGTTACGTTTTCGAACGTATCGTCGCTTTGTCAGCACCCGGTTGCTGCTCGGTCCGCCGGCGGCTCAAGGGCGCCGGATGGACTTGTCTTTGGTGCCGCCGGGTGCCTGGTTACGTTGTGGGTGGCGGAGGAAGCGAAGGAGGGGTGCGCTCCTGGTCTTGTCTCGTCTCGCGCTGGGAACTCGCCAACAGAAACGTGAGACGAGGATAAAATGGATAACGAGATACCCCACCCAGAAAAGAATGACGAAATCCTATCCTATATGCTACTTCCTCTGTTTCAAATTACTACCACAACGAGTAATTTGAAATGAAAGGAGTTCTACTTAAGAAGTTCACCCTCACTATTTGATTTATCTCAATATATGCAGCATAGACACCTCAGCATCCAATCACATTTCGCCACACCACACATCCTCAAGCCCACCTCCTCATGTCTGACCAAATCAGCGACTACATTTCTTTTTAGAATCAATCAGCGGCTACATTAGCGTTCTGTCACCAACGTACAGAACCGACTGTACAAATGCCGTCTCTCCTTTTCCACTTCCATGGATTCCTCCTTAAAATCACAAAGCGATTGGCAAGACAACACAACACTTCTACTTTCACTCCCACGGACTCCTCTCTCGGAAAAAAGAACACGGCTTTTCTTTTCCTGGCTATACAATAGGGTGCGGCGGCTGGGAGCAGATCGCTGGGTCAGGTCGCTCCTCCGACACGACAGACGGTGCTTCTCGCCTCCGCGGCTCTCCCGGATTCTCTACTGTACTAGTGGTTGGGCCGCACCCTTGGTGCGCCGCCTAAGAGGAAGTTGGGAAGGTCAGATGGGATGCGCCCCTTCGACTGTCTTTATTATTCTTGGTTAGACTTTTGGATACAAGCTTTGATATTGTATTGTCAAATGCAACATATCTAAATCTCTATATATGTATTGACGCATCAAGTGAGAAATAAACTGAAATTTCATGCCCATCGCCTTTTTTTTGTCCAAAAGGACCCCCTGGCCAACAGAATTGTCAAAAAGGACTACCCATGGATATATTTGACAAAGGACCCCCTGGGCCGTGGCGGCAGGCGCGGCAGGCGACACGTGGCACCTGCCGCCACGCCAGGAGGCGGCGGGCCCTGCCGCCACGGCAGGAGGCGGCCAGCCGGCGAAAACGGATTAGGTACAGTGCCTTGAGCCGGGACGGAACGGGCCAGGCCTGGTGGGCCATGCAGCCACTGGAGCAGGCGGCCGCTGCTGCCCATGTCGCTCGTAGGCCGACAGATTTTGCTGCTCGCGGGCCCAGGCGGTGGGCCACGCCGCCACTACGCGAGGCGGCATCTATGCTACACGCGCGACAACGCACGCTGACGGCGCTGATTCCCAGGAGCGACAGCGATGATGACGGCGGTCATTCCCATGCGCGGGAATATGTACGCTGATGGCCTGCTTTTGGTTCTTTCGCCCGGGAATCAGTCCTACTTTTGCTACTTTTGCCTCAGCGGATGCGACGGCACTGCGAGAATCGCTCTGGCTATTGCTTGAGCGGATGCGACGGCACTGCGGTAATCAGTCACTCGCTACAGGAATCCGATGCTGCAGGAACCTGTTGTGCCGACACTACAGGGATCCTAAAATTTCCCGCCTAATTTCGTCCGTTCGCGCTTATTTTCTCGCAATCATTTGTCGTCTGAGCCTATAAAAGGAGACACCGAGGCTCTCGTCCAGCCATCCTCTAAATTACCACTACGCAAAGTGTGTAACACATTCTTGTAGTCGGTATGAGTTTGCCTTGCTCGGATCAAAGCATTAGGCCGAGGAAAATGAAGAATGCAAGTTTGCCTCCAGGGGTGGCAGTCCTGCGATGTTGGTGTGGCGATCTTTGCAAGGTGAAGGAGGTGACGGATTTTTCAGATTGGTTGGGCATGAAGTTTTTCATGTGCGCCAATTATGAGGAAGATCCACCGGTAGCTATTTCAGAGTACGACAAGCCTCCGGTATGCTTTAACCATCACGAATAGATATTGTTGGTATTTTGATTGATTCTTTAATAACATTCTTATTTCTTGTTGTAGTCTCCTCCGCCTCTGTGCATGTACTATCGTTGGATTGACACGGAGATGCCGGCTTGGGCAGTGACTGAGATTCGTGAAAGAAGTCGCCGTGCGTGGAATAGTTTCTATGCGGAAGAGCGACGCGAGAAGGCGGAAGCTGAGGAGAAAGCAGAGCAAGAGAGAGAGAGAGAGAGAGAGTTAAAAGAATACTATGCGGAGCAACACCGTTTTTTCAAGATTTAGGAAAGAAAAACAGGGAAGAGGCTCGTCCCATGGAGGAGCAGGAACGACAGTGAAAGGAGGCTCGTGAGGCGGAGAGACAGAGAAAGAAAGAAAGGGCTCGTGAGGCCAAGGCAGCAGAAGCTGGCAATGGAAAAGGAAAATATCCACGCTGGACTTAGTAGATTCCTGTGGTAGTATTTTAAATTTCGCAATCATTTATATCTTAATTTCTGCAGTTTAATTTCTGCAGTTTAGTAGATTTACATTTTTTGTTCACTTGAATAAATTGCTTAATTTCTATGGCAGACAACCTATCTGGTTAAGGAATGCTGTAAGGACATTTTTTGAAGAAGTCTATGAGTATGTCAACACAAAGAGAGTGGAGAAGCTAATTCCTGACAATAACAAGATCAAGACAGCACGTGTTGTCTTTCGGGACAAACCAAAGCAGGTTTTCTCGCTTCAGGATTTAAGTGCCCATAAGAAACAGTTGGTTCGGAAAATGATATTGAAGAAAAGTCGTCTCATTTGCCGCGTAGCCTCGCTGTTAGGAATGGGCGTTTTAGTGCTAAGCATATCGTCTTCTTTCTGTATTCGACACACATGGAGTGTTGTGTGATGATGTCCCCTGCACCTTCCCCTGAGCAAGCAGCTGCAAGAGATAAGATCGATCCTGATCATTGTACTTTAGATGAGTGTGTCCGTGATTTCTCCAAGATTGACGAGCTCCTGATGCCGCCTTTTAAGGATGAGAAGGGGCAGTTGCCAGTGTACTGATGACCGCAGCAGTGATCTAAGAACAAAATCTGTTGTGGCGGCTTTATGGTCCAAAGAGAACTTCAATTATCATCCTGCAGTCATGCCGTCGCCAGCGAGAAGAACACTAACTGGAGGTATACATTATTCTGCTCGTGCCTTCAAGTTGTCCACTGATGGAAGGTACAAAAGGTTGTTCGAGGAATGTCCGTTTGATGAAGATTGGAGGTACACACCAATGATCGAGGATGACCCCATCATGAGCGGAGTGTACTGGTTTGAGAATGCAAATAAGGACAGAGACCTGGATGAGTATGAGACCTGGATGAGGAAGAAGCAGGGTGCGCACTGCACTGTTGGCAGCAGAATGGTGTGCGTCATTTGCATTGTTCTTTTTTCATTTGAAGAATGCTGATAGGTGAGATGGATGCACATGTTCAGTTTGTAGTCCCTGTACCTGTGATATATATATTGTTGTGATGTGAAACATTTCTGTCACTGTTTTTAGTTTCTCAACTTCGATGATTGATGATCTTCGAGAGATTTTGAGCGTTGGTAAATACTGGCATTAATCTGAAAATGTACACTAGCTTGTTTACTGAAGAAAAGTTCGTTCGTTTTCCATAACCTGAATAGTGGTTACCACAATTTCAGAATTAAAACTAACTATGGTTGCCATCACTCAGCAATGATCTCGCTTGCATCATCTTCTACATATCTCTTGCTCGTTGGGTACCAAGATGCACACAAAGAAAGCATGATTCTTGTGTCCTTTTTGATCACCAAATTCAAACTGAAAGATGATGTTAACATTTACATATTGGTTTAGAGTAACTCAGTATTTCTTGTTCTTGTTGTTAGTAAGTAGCAGTTGTTCTCTCTCTACCGCTCTAATGAGTAAACTATAGTAATTTCTCAGAGTAAATCAGTAGATATCATGTCTGATGCTGATTTCTCAAGCACCAGTGCGTCTGTACTATCAACTGGGTGTTGTTTGCATATCTTCCTAGTAGAATTTAACTAGAGCTCGGTCCATACATGGTTATGTTGCATGAACTCCTAGTTTTCTTTTATTCATGAGTTCAGCCTGGACTATTATCTACTATTCTTGGTTTTGTAGCCTCCCTACTTTTGGTAAAAACGATTAGCTAGTTGCTCCTTTTATTAGCAAGCTCCAGTCTTAGATATGATTGTAAAACTTGATCATGATTATCTGTATAGTCCATGGTTTGTAGTATTACTTGGGATGTTCTAACCTAGTCCAAGTGCTTTTGATGTTCTAATCTACATACTTTCTTCTTGCCTTCTTTATTCTGATGCTTCATGGTTTGTGTTATGAAACAAATGTCTTCATTATTCTGATTCTTGCAATCAGTTTTTGTGATTTGTTTGGATAGGCATGTGAGAAGATAGATAAGAATGATAAGTTTGCATTTGATATTTTAACTAATAGCTAATACTTCATTTCCATTAGTAGTAAGTTGGTGCGGTGACGATGGCGTTGACGTCGACACGGTGCCGCGGTGGTGACGATGATGACATCAACATGTCTCTATGGCGACGACGATGGATGCATAACTGATTTGAATATATGGATGCATGTATAAATAAATGCATGGATGAAATTGTATTTATGATTTTTTAAAAAAAATATATAGTGGTGGTGTGGGAGGCTATGTCCATGTTGCTACTAGTAGTGAATGCTAGTAGCGTGGGTTAATACCCACGCCATTGCTATTTCACATAGTGGTGACTTGAGTGAACAGTGCCACTCCACCGGTATGTAAAATACCGATGACGTCGGATTTGCACACCATTAGTATTTGTTAACAATGGCGTCATATTGGTGGCGTTGACCTTGCATGCCAGGAATGTGGTTTTTAAAAAGCCGGACTAGCATTTTCTGCAGTAGTGTATAGTAAAGTGAAAACCCCAAAAAAGTGTTTATGTGCTAGCATCGTGCGGCGCTACAGTACCGGGCGGTTTTGAGAACGTTCTAGGAGGTTCCAGTCTTTCTTTTTTTGGTTTTAGGAACCTTCTAGAATGTAAGGGATGTTCCTGAACCGGTTTTATGTCTTTTTCGTTTTTTTCCTGTGTATTTTTTCTTTTCTATCCTTTTGTCTTTGTTTTTCTTTCATTTTCCTTTTTTATTTACTTTGTTTTGTTTTCTCTTTTCTCTCCTTTTTTTATTACGTTTTTGTTTTTATTTTTCAACACATCTTCAGAAATTTAAAATTTGTTTGCTTTGATTTTTTTCCTAAAATGTTCCTGTTTTGAAATATTGTTCACATATCCCAAAAAAATAGATTTATTTTATAAAAAATCTCTACTTTGTGACAAATGTTAAAGAAAAATAGAATTTAAAATTTTAAAAATGTTTGCATTTCAAGTTTTTTTTCACAAATTCAGAAAATGTGTGGCAATTTCAAAATTTGTTCACAAATTCAAAAAACTGTCATGTTTTCAAAAATTGTTCGCAAAATAAAAAAAATGTTTTGGTGATCTAAAAAATATTCACCTTGGAATTTTTGTTCACAAATCTAAAAAATGTTCTTGAATTTTCCTTTCCAAATATGTTCATGAATTAAAAACAAATCATGTTTTCAAAATGTGTTTATGAATTAAAAAATTGTTCAGCGAATTTCAAAAGGTGTTTGCCTTTTGAAAAATTTATTCATAATTTCAAAAAATGTTTGCATTATTAATTTTTTTCTTGTTTGTCAAAAAATGTTTGCATTTTCACAAAATTGTTCATAATTTCAGAAGATATTGGTATTTTTTTTTCTTGCTTGTCAAAAAATGTTTACATTTTCGAAAAATTGTTTGTAATTAAAAAAAAGTTCTCCCTTTGAAATCTGTTCTTTTTTCAAAAAAGTCTTTGGGTTTCACAAAATATTATACTTTTTATAAATTTGTTGAGAAATTAGAAATTGTTCGTGTTTCTTTCAAAATGAAAATCATGTTGAAAAGTTGGAAAAAAAGTTTAATCTGTTTGCGGCTTATTGTTCATACACACTTGGCTGCCATTTTGGACACCTAATCTCTGTAATGATGGTGGCTAGCGATGCTGTTCTGTAGCAATAAGATCTCAGCTTGATCCCTGACACAGACTTTTGTTTATTCGAATTTGTGCTACTGGTTGTTTAAGTTTTTCCTCTGTGTTTTATTTCTTTAAATTTGGCGTTGCCAATCTGACAGTAGTATTTCTCTGTCACGGTGGCTAGCTCGATGCGCAACCCGCTTCGAGGTCGCGTGTTTTTTTTTCACGTCACTAACGCGATGCCACCCGTGTAATTGCAATTGGGCTCAGCCCAGGTGCGCTGCCCTGTGCGAAAGGCCGACTCTCTGCCGCAATGATGCCGCCCCCGCCCCCTTCCTTCAACCAGCCGGATTCAGTTTCCGACTCCGGCCATTAAACCTACTCCGGTTTGCATAGGAGCTTCCAATCGATAAATACTAGCAGCATCAGCACTGCTTCCCGTCGTAGCCAGAGATCCATCGATAGATGTACCGGGCGCAGCGCTACCGGGGTCGTGATATCTCCTTTGACAACCATACCGTGGGTTTAGACTTGCTCCCGAAGCTGCTGGATGACAAAGGCATCCCTCAGCCCACCTTGGAAAGGATCCACATTGGTCATCCTACCCTCAGCTTGCTCGAGGATCACATTGCCTACTTCATGACCAAGGTCGACCACCTCCAGGGCTCTGAGGCATGGGTGATTGCTGTTGACATGAAGAACAAGGTGCTGCGAGGAGTGTCCAACTTTGATGGCGCAACAAGAAACCGCTGCATGACTGAAGCCTATATGCACAGTAGCATATCTGGGCATCTCAACAATGCCCTAGGTAACTACTCTTTGCTTTACCAGCGTATGCCTACTTGTCTTGTCTCCTCCATGATACCCCATCAAGTTAATACTTTACCGGCACAGCCCTAGTTACTTGTCCAAGTTTCTGCATTATCCAATTATCACGATGCCTTTTGGGAACAGCAGTTTAACTGTACTTTTGACCAAAAAAGCATGCATTACCTGGCGATTATTACATTGTAGAACTATAATGCAGTGATAGGTCTCCTCAATGGTACTAACTTCCTGTTTTTATAGCCAAAGGCAAGAGATACGTGCTGCTTCGGAGTTGTTTTTGTGAACGAAAACACTAAAATTCGACCTCCTTTCGCTGTGTGCAGGCACCAGGGTTCACCTTAAACGACCGGGGATTCAAATGCCGGAATGGTGTACCAAGAAGGTCCATCTGATGGGTCATGTGGGGGCCGAGTTAATCGGTGGATGCTCAAGTCAAACAGCTGATGATTACGGAGAGGATACCAAGAACTTGGATCAGAATAGTTAACTGATTTCTGGTGTAGCAAGAAGGTCCATCTGACGGGTCATGTGGGGGCCGATGTAATCGCAGGATGCTCAAGTCAAACAGCTGATGGTTGCAGAGAGGGTACCAGGAGCTTGGATCAAAATAGTTAACTGATTACTGGTGTAGCAAGAAGGCCCATCTGATGGGTCATGTGGGGGCCGATGTAATCGCTGGATGCTCAAGTCAAACAGCTGATGGTTACGGAGAGGGTACCAGGGCTTGGATCAAAATAGTTAACTGATTCCCCCCACACAAACAAAACAATTTGGCTTAGATTACTATTTATTCAGTATTTGGTTTCTGCAGCATGCATGGATGACAATGTTGAGACTTATTTCCTATTCAGTTGATGCATTAGTATTGGCTATGTGAGTCGTTTAACATCTTTATAATTTCATGTTCTGTTGGTTTGTCATCGCTCAGTTATTTGATAATATCTCTGTCGGATCTGATGCGACACTACCTACTGAGCCTGATGTTTCATTGCCGTAACAGATAAGCGCCCTCACAAAAGAAATATAATTGTTACTGTCGGCGGTTCTATGCATAAACTACGACCATGACGCATTTAGTCCCGGAGGTACAAGTATCCAGATTGTCCAGATTGGCACGATGATGTTTCAAATTATATCCACCATCCACACTCACCCAAAGACAACAATTTGCACAGATCATTCTGCGGTACCGGCGTGTACCGCCGCAAAAGGATGGAAGTCTTGTACCACCATGAAGTGTACCACAAAAGGAACCGGAGGGTTCTGAAACTGAGAGGGAGTCAAAGAAAAAGAAACCTACCCGGATAACTCGGAAACTTCGGCAGCGGCTGCGAGTCAGCCCTGCCCGAAACAGTGAGTTGCTTGAGTTGGAACTGTCGAGGGCTTGGGAACCCTTCGACAGTTCGAGAGCTTCGCAGTGTGGTGAAGCAGGAAGGGCCCGGTCCCCTGTTTGTGACGGAGACAAAAATTTCAGCCAAAAGGGTGGAAAGTCTGCAGAATCTATTTGGGTTTGCAGGATGCTTTGCGGTGGACAGTACTGGCCTTGGTTGGTATTGGTTTGTTTTGGTCGGATGAGCTGGATGTGGAGTTGAAAAACCTACAGCTCATACCACATTGACGTTTTGGTAAAGAAGAAGACCCGAGCCTCGAGAGAGTGGAGGGTCCCTGGCTTCTATGGAGCTCCGAAGGTGGAAGATCGACCCCAACAGTTGGAGGTTCCTAAGTACACTTTTTGCAATTCAACACGAAGCTTGGCTTTGTGTTGGTGATTTCAATGAGACACTTACTGCTTCTGAACACTTCTCTCGAGCGGTTCGACCCGAACATCAAATGCTGGCGTTCAAAGAGGCAGTGGATGATTGCTCGCCCGAGGACCTTGGTTGGTCGGGAACAAAGTACACATGGGACAATGGACAACAAGGAGGCGCGAATGTAAATGCCATGCTCGATTGGGGGTTTGGCAATATTCAGTACGTCCACATGTTCCCTGATACGCATGTCCGGCATATTGGCACCGCGGAGTCTGGTCACTGTTTCGTGATGATTGATCCACGGGAAAACTTGGCCGGAAATAACATACGAGCTGCTAGACAGTTTTGTTACGAGGATGTTTGGTAGACACATGTTGACTACGATCAGCTAGTACTCCAACAATGACGGAAGGGAGCTGGACAACATGGTTTAGCCGGCGTGGTTAGTGCTCTAAACGAGATGCAACAGAAGCTTGCTAGTTGGGGAGAAAAGGAGTTCGGGAACCTACACGCAAGGTCCGGAAATTGCGTGCAAAGCTCAATCCGTCTACAAGCCTGCTCCACGGGGCACGACCCTACAGATGAGGAACATGCAGTTGGCAAGCAATTGCGTGAAGCTCTCCGACAAGAGGAAATATGGTTGCGGCAGAGATTGAGAGTTCTCTGGCTTCGCAAGGGTGACCGCAACACAAGCTATTTCCATGCCCAGCCAGCTCAACGGAAACAGTGAAATAAAATCGAGTTCTTGGAGAGAGCCGATGGTTCAACGTGTCAGACTTTTGAAGAGAATTGTGCAGAAGTTCAAGGTTTTTATGAAGCTTTATATACCTCCCAGGGTTTTCAACCTATGGACGAGCTGCTCAATCTGGTTCTGCCCAAGGTGACGCCGCTCATGAATGAGCACCTCGACAAACCTTTCACAGCTCAAGAGGTCAAGACGACCTTGTTTCAAATGGCACCATCCAAAGCACCAGGGGTGGATGGCTTCACATCGGGTTTTTTTTCAGCGGCATTGGGAACTTCTTAAAGAAGAGGTAGCCATGGCGTCTCCCACCTCCCACCCCCACCTCCACCTCCGGCGATCTCCTTCCACCACCACTAAAATCCTAATCCTCTCTGATCAGTCTCTCCGGCGTCACTCCCTCTCCTAGGGGATATGGTTTTCTCTTCGGGATCAACCCTTGGCTTGGATTTCTCCAAGGGTTTGGAATTTGCGGATAATATCTTCAGATCTACTGGGTTTTCGGTTCATCCTACGGATTCCACTGGTCATTTCACGTTGGTTGTGTCCTTTAGCCGCCATGATTTCAGACTCAATGATCATTCGGTGGCGGCGGCACCAGAGGCTGCCATTGGTGGATCTGCGATCGAGCTGGGTGTCTCATGCATACGTGACAAGGTTTATTCTTTCCTCCAAGCTAGTTGGTTTCTATGTTGTTGATCTTAGATCCTTTGCATGTTCCCAATTCAAATGTTATTTTAATCTTTGGGGTCGTGGGGGTCCAAATTGGGAATGTGACGATGTCGCTTGAAGCTACGTCGGTATTTCCCCAAAGAGGAAGGGATGATGCAACACAGCGGCGGTAGGTATTTCCCTCATATATGAAACCAAGGTTATCGAATCAGTAGGAGAACCAAGCAACACAACGTAAACAGCCCCTGCACACAAATAACAACACCTCGCAACCCGACGTGTTAAAGGGGTTGTCAATCCCTTTCGGGGTACGACGCTAGAAATTGCGTGTCGACAGGAGAAAGTTGTAATAGATTGAATAAACAGATTGCAAATAAAACAAAGTGCAGCAATATATTTTTTGTATTTTTGGTTTAGTAGATCTGAATAAAAAGAGCAAATAAAATAGATCGCAAAGCAAATATATGAGAAAGAAGACCTGGGCGCCGTAGATTTCACTAGTGACTTCTCTCGAGAAAAATAGCAAACGGTGGGTAAACAAATTACTGTTGGACACTTGATAGAACTTCAAATAATTATGACGATATCCAGGCAATGATCATTACATAGGCATCATGTCCAATATTAGTAGACCGACTCCTGCCTGCATCTACTACTATTACTCCACACATCGACCGCTATCCAGCATGCATCTAGTGTATTAAGTTTATGAAAAAAACGGAGTAATGCAATAAGAACGATGCCATGACATAGACAAGATCCGTTATCTATTGCGGCAGATAGGGATCCCATCTTTTTATCCTTAGTAGCAACAATACATACGTGTCGGTTCCCTTTCTGTCACTGGGATCAAGCACCGTAAGATCGAACCCACTACCGGGCACCTCTTCCCATTGCAAGATAAATAGATCAAGTTGGACAGAGAAAACCCAAATATCGGAGAAGAAATACGAGGCTATAAGAGATCATGCATATAAGAGATCAAAGAAACTCAAATAACTTTCATGGATATAAAAATATATAACTGATCATAAACTCGAAGTTCATCAGATCCCAACAAACACACCGCAAAAGAGTTACATCATATGGATCTCCAAGAGACCATTGTATTGAGGATTCGGCGAGAGAGAGAGAGGAAGCCATCTAGCTACTAACTACAGACCCGAAGGTCTACAAAGAACTACTCACGCATCATCGGAGAGGCACCAATGGAAGTGGTGAACCCCTTCGTGATGGTGTCTAGATTGGATCTGGTGGTTCTGGACTCTGCGGCGACTGGATGAATATTGTTACTGTCGTAACAGATAAGCGCCCTCACAAAAGAAATCTAATTGTTACTGTCGGCGGTTCTATGCATAAACAAAGTACGACCATGGCGCATTTAGTTCCGGAGGCACAAGTATCCAGATAGATTGTCCATATTGGCACGATGATGTTTCAAATTATATCCGCCATCCACTGTTATGGTGCTGCTAGAAGGAGGGCGCGAGAGGGCCGGCCACGGGGGCCTTTTTGCCCACGGCCAGGCAAGAGGGAAGGAATTTCCTTCTTAATTCTTGCTTGATTAGATTGATACATCCCCTCTCTTTATATATAGAGGTTTACTTGACTCCCAGGCAAGGCTTTAATGGACCCCTAAGCAAGCGACCCTTATCTCTAATTAACCCTAAGACTAACGGGCTATACCGCCAGCCCAGGCCCATTAGGCCCATTACGTACTCTAACACTACACCCCACCTGGACATGCAGCTTGTCCTCGAGCTGCAACCTAACCAACTTATAACCATGACTCGACGCAACACAAACCTAACACCTAAAAACAAGCATTTTACATGTCGGCTTGTTTTATTACTCTCAACCAGAAATGGATTGAGACGCTTTATTTTGGACCCCTGAACAAAAAGTGGACACCATCCGCACATCAAACATGCACGTGTACAGCCACCTGGATCCCATGGACATCACCTGGACAAAAGGAGTGCATGTTTATGGCTGTTGGTCTGCACCTAACAGGGAAGAGTGGAGGGCTTGTGATGGATAATGACGAGGAGGGGTGCTCCCTCCCAACCGCCGATGTAGCAGACTTTGAGGTTGCTGCCCGCGGGGAAAACAACATGCCCGCCGCCCGTGGGGGAAATCGCATGCCCAAGATCCCCGATGTAGCGGACGAGATCGAGGTCCTTTGCGCAGTGAAGGGAAATTTGGAGGAGTGGCGGCTGCAGACCACGCATCTCCCACACACGCCGACGCGCTAGGAGGCTGCGCGCAGCAGCCTGCAGCCTCACCGTCGCTGACACGTGGCAGATAGCGATCCAAGACGAAAGCGGTGATGGCGAGGGCAGGAACCAGACCTGGTGGATCTTGACTCCCGCCGACGCGGGCGATGCGAGGCCGAAGCTGACTGGCGGTGGCTGCTGCTGCAGCGGCTGCTGCGGTGTCGCGTTGGGCAGCGGCAGCGGCTGCTGCGGTGGAGCGTCGGGCGCGGCGGAGGCCGCCAGGAGCAGCGGCTGCCACTTCAGCCAGGGTGGGGCGATGGTGGCAGTGGATGGCAGTTGCAGCGGCCCGGCGAGCGCGGCGGAGTCCGCCTGGTGCGGCGGCTGCCACGGCAGCCACGGCGGTGCGGTGGCGGCATTGGGCGGCGTAGCCGGGTGCGGCCCGTAGGACCCGGCCAAGAACAGGCGGATCTCCTGGACCGCCTGGGTTAGGTCCCGCAGCGCCCTGGACACCTCCTCTGGGGTGAGGACGGTGGGGGCGGGCACGACGGAGGAGCCCGACGCGGGGAGGAGCGGGGCGACAGTCGTGGTGGTTGCCGGAGGCGACGAGGTGACCGACAGCGGGAGAGACGGGTTGGGCGGCGGTGAAGACATGATCGAACCGAAGCTAGCTGATACCAAATTGTTATGGCGCTGTTAGAAGGAGGGTGTCGGTGTCAAAACCGGCGGATCTCGGGTAGGGGGTCCCGAACTATGCGTCTAGGCGGATGGTAACAGGAGACAAGGGACACAATGTTTTTACCCAGGTTCGGGCCCTCTCGATGGAGGTAAAACCCTACTCCTGCTTGATTAATATTGATGATATGGGTAGTACAAGAGTAGATCTACCACGAGATTAGAGAGGCTAAACCCTAGAAGCTAGCCTATGGTATGATTGTTGTTCTTCTGGTTCTGTACGGACTAAAACCCTCCGGTTTATATAGACACCGGAGAGGGTTAGGTTACATAGAGTCGGTTACGATGGTAGGATATCTACATATCCGTATCACCAAGCTTGCCCTCCACGCCAAGGAAAGTCCCTTCCGGACACGGGACGCAGTCTTCAATCTTGTGTCTTCATAGTCCAGGAGTCCGGCTGAAGGTATAGTCCAGCTATCCGGACACCCCCTAATCCAGGACTGCCTCAGTAGCCCCTGAACCAGGCTTCAATGACGACGAGTCCGACGCGCAGATTGTCTTCGGCATTGCAAGGCGGGTTCCTCCTCCAAGTACTTCATAGAAGATTCTGAACACAAAGGATAGTGTCCGGCTCTGGAAAATAAGTTTCCACATATTGCCATAGAGAGAATAATATTTACACAAATCTAATCTGCTGACGTATTCCGTAGCGTGACATCACACTACGGCCAAGCCTTTATTCGAATCGTTTTTACCCCCCCACCTCAGCGCGTTTCGCGAGGCGGTTTCCTTGGCACGTCTTGTCAAAGCAGAGATCGTGTCCCCTTTATTTACGGGATTCCCATCAATACAGACATGGGTAACCCAACCATGCCATTGATTACGGCGCTTGGGAGATAAGCGAGTTTATCAGGCTGGTGGGGACGCATAGCCGCATCCGCCCATATAAGGGGATAAGGATCCACCTTTTCACCTACGCCTTCTTTCTCCTTTGCCTATCCATCTTCCGCGCACTTGAGCTCCAACGCCCAAGTACGCACTTCCCACCTCGACCTTCTCTAGCCATGTTCAGAGCGGCAGGCAAGTGGATGGTCTCCTCCGTCACGGAGGGACACATCAAAAAACTGACGAAGGCCGGATACTTGTCTAACGACATCGCGCACCGGCTTCCCGAAGAGGGGCAGCTCCTCCCCACCCCAAGGCCCCATGAGAGGGTAGTATTCCTCCCCCATTTCCTTCGCATACTGGGCTTTCCTCTCCACCCATTCGTTCGGGGGCTCATGTTCTACTATGGCCTGGATTTCCATGATCTGGCCCCGAACTTCGTCCTCAACATCTCGGCGTTTATCATCGTGTGCGAGGCTTTCCTCTGCATCCGCCCCCATTTCGGCCTATGGCTCAAGACTTTCAATGTCAAGCCAAAGGTGGTGCGCGGCAACCAGGCGTAGTGCGGAGGTGCCATGGCGGGCAAGATGGCCAACATCCTGGCTCGAGGGCTCCTTTGTGGAGACCCTGAAGGGGTGGCAATTGGGGTGGTTTTACATCACCGAGCCGCGCGACCCTGAGTGGGTCGCAGCCCCTGAGTTCCGGTCCGGACCCCCTACGCAGCTCACATCCTAGAAAGAGACGGGCCTGTCGTGGGGCAACAAGGGAGAGGTGACTGGACTGCAAACATGCATCCAAACCCTGGTGAATAAGCAGCTCAAGCTTGTCAACGTAGTCCAGGTTATGCTCATCCGCCGGATCCTGCCGTGTCAACAACGGGCTTTCAACCTGTGGGAGTTCGACCCGGCGCAGCACCGAACTCTGAGTAGGCACTTCGACACGACGTACAAATATGCCTGGAAGGTGCTATTCAAGGGCGCCGAGGCTCCCACATCCGCTTTCGAGGACCGCGGATTCAGCACGCAGCGTCACGCTAGTGCGGTAAGCTATTTTTACATTTTACAGGATATTAGTTTTTCATAGTTTGACTCAATGCGGGATCTAAGCTCCCTTACCTTTGACAGGATTGGCAGGCGAAGTCCGGACAGATCAACTGTCCGGCTCCCTTGCCCGAAGACCCAGCCGATGCTCGCTTAGCGAAGCTGCTGGTTCCGGGACCCTATGTGGTGCCAGAGAAGAAGGCCAAGAAGAAGGCCACAGGGACTCGAAAGAGTGCCCGGCGCCTGGAGGTGTCGGATTCATCATCCGACGAATCCGAGACGCGCTCCTCCCGTGAAGACGAGGAGGAGGAAGAAGAAACCTCTCCCCCTCCAGCGGGGGAAGGAAAGAAAAGGAAGGCCGCCACGACCGGGGAGGCCGAAGGGTCCAAGAAGGGGAAGACCCTTCCTCCGGACTACTCCACCGATGCCGACGAAGGCGAAGAGGAGTGGCCGCACAGGGCCAAGCGCCCGGCGAAATCGTAAGTATCCGGATACCAGAGTAATTCATAGTATTCCTTTATTGCACAACTTTTCCTTATGTCGAATATGATTATGCAGTCCGCCCTAGGCCGGGCTCGACGAGTCGTCGAGCGGCTCCCTGGATTCGTCGGATGTGAATTCACTTCCGGCGGCTACCTCCCCCTGCCCTACGGACGACGCCGAAGTGTTGTCCCAACAGGTTCCAAGTCGGGAGGAGGTGATCCCGGAGGCGCCGCAAGGCGACCTCCCGGATTCCAGGAGTAAAGGGGATAGATCCCCCAAGGGCTCCGAGTCTGGCTTTGAGCCGGACTCCGTGCCGGAACCTTCAATGGTTCCGGACTCCGGTAGGCGGCCTCCTTCCAAGAGGAGCAAGCCTTCCGAGCCGATGGCCTCCGTCCAACCGGAGGTACCGGACAATTTGCTGGAGGTGCTTAACGGCACCTCCATCGACGAGGAGCACCGCACTGTTATGAGTGCGGTGATCCAGAAGGTTCAGTCCGCCAAGAGCGGACTGACTGAAGCCTGTGCCAGCCTTTTAACAGGCTTTGAGGTAAGTAAAGAATATGTAAAAATATTACCTCATAGACAGTAGCCCCTGATGCTCTGTTTGGCGTTCGGAAAGAAAAGCCGAATAGAGGATCTAATGAAATTCGCAGGAGTCTAACATAAAATGAGTCAATATGCGTATGCAGGCTTCACTGCTAGCGTCCGCCGCACTGACTGCGGAGGTGGGTACGCTGAAGCAGGACCTCGAGCGGTCCGAGCAAGAGCTCGGCCTTGCCAAGTGGCAGCTCGAGGAGAAGGAAGGTAAGAGATACCTTATTGAAATATATAAAAAGTGCAATTGCAAAAAATGAAAGGATTAACGTGGCTATTGTAGGGGCCACGTCTGAGGTGGCGACCCTTAAGCAAGCGCTGTCCGAGGCCGAGAAGAGGGCGGCCACGGAGCGCACCGAGCGGGAGAAGTATGAGGCCCAGGTTGGCGAGGTACGGCGAGAGCTCCAGGCTCTCATGGAAAAACATGAAAGTTTGGAGCTTGACTCAAAGACGCGAGCGTCTGAGCTCGCGGCGGCTATTGAAAATGCCAAGTCTACCAAGGCCGAATCCCAGAAGGCCCTCCAGGAGGTGGATGCGATGAAAAAGATAGCGGCGGGTAAGGCATTCTTTATGCAAAGCAAACATGTAAAAGTGAGTTACTTGTTACTTACCCGAATCCGGAGCTCTCCAGGAGCATTCGCAGATTTGCCCCGTAGCGTGTCCGATGCCGCCACATTCTACCGAGCCAAAGAGGGCAGCTCGACGGAGAAGGTGTTCTGGTCTCAGTATGCCGAGGCCGGACACCCTATGCCCCTGAGCGACCAGCTGAAGCAACTAGTCGAGCTCCACAAGGTGGCCGAACAGGCCATGAAGGGCCTCATAGTTCGGCTGTGGCCTGGAGAGGCTCTGCCTGGGAGCTACTTCGGGCTGGTGCGGCGGCTGGTGGAGGCCTGTCCAAGGCTTGAAGTCATCAAGCGCTCCGTCTGCATCGAAGGTGCCCGTAGGGCCCTTGCCCGCGCTAGGGTGCACTGGGGCAAGTTGGATGCTGAGAAGCTTGTGAAGGATGGGCCACCACCGGGGAAAGAGAATCGCAAGCCCGAGATGTATTATGCGGGCGTTCTGAAGGGTGCCTGCCTTATGGCGGATGAATGTTCCAGGGATGTAATTTTTGAGTAAACTCGCTCGTTTTGTCCTGTGCGCTGAAAACTTGTTCATATGCGCTAAGCAATGCTTTTTGAATTTAAAATATTACCTTCTGTGCGGCCGTTTATCAAATTTGAGAGATGGTGAGTCGTCGGCTTCTGCCCCCATGCCACTAGTGCTGGGGTGTTCGGGACAAACCTGAGCGCTCTTTTTCCCATGCTTGGGTCCTTCGAGGGGGGCGCTCAGCAAAACGAACAAGGCAATCGGACTATAATGCTTGAACACTCTCACTTAGCCATAGAATTCTATAATTTTAAATTTCGGCGAAGCCCCTGGTATTCAGAAGACCGAGTTCGGGGCGCTATCCACGCCTTGGTCGGACAAAGCCGACTCCTCGCTCTAAGCGGCATAAGTCTTTAGGGACTCGAAAAACCTCTCAAACAGCGACCAGCTCTCGCTTCATCATGATAGTCAGTTTTAGCTTTCTCTACTGAGGTGCTTAGCCCAGCTCAACTGGGGCACAATCGCTGTAGTTCTCCTAGTGCTACCTTAGCCAATATAGCGGAACGTAAGGCACCAAAACATAGGAGCCGGCCAAACCCAACTATTGACCCAAGACATGATTCGGAGCCAATGCATATAATGCTATAAGTTCGGGGTGCCGCACTTGTTAAAGTGTTCGGACTTCTCACACCATATTGGGGGGTACTGAAGCCCCTGGCGTATTGGCCGTACCAAAGTGTACGGGTGCAACATGTCGTCAATGAACATATATTTGTAAAATAAAGAGTAATGCAAAAATAGACAAAAGCTATGCATTGTTTATTAAAAAGGTTGCGATCAAGGCAGAACGATACAAATAACGCGATAAGCAAAAGGTTGGACTATTTAACATGTCCTTTCCAGGGGAAGGCTGCGGAATGGTATGCGAAACAGGTATACTGCTCGTGATAGAGACCACCTGGGAGTTCCGTAATGCGGCGTAGCTTTTCTGCTTCCCTGGTTCTTGCATCGTTTGTGCGGCAATTGTACTGCCGGACAGGCCTTCCGAAGAACGGAGTCCTGAAAGTAAGAGAAAATTAAAAAATCGGCAGCCCCTAGTGCGGTTTAAGCCGTGTTTTTGGGCGTGCCGTGATGGTGCCCCTCCCCCTGTGCCCATGGTATTTCAAGAGCGTAGTTATGTACGTGAAGCACTGGTTTCGCATTTTCGCGAGGGCTGGGGTTGGGGCCGCATTGCTACGCCTGCTCGGAATGTGCCAGGCGGTCTTGTTTTAGGTTACTCCGGGCGCGCTTGACGGTGTCCGGACGTTTAATGGCCGGACTGGAGAACTGCCTTGAGAGGCTGCTTTGTACTTCCGCTGCGAGGGCCGCCGTATGCTCCTCCATTCAGAGGGAGCGTTTGGTGTTTCCATTGACCATAATTACTCCTCGAGGGCCTGGCATCTTGAGATTAAGGTATGCGTAGTGCGGCACCACATTGAACTTAGCGAATGCGGTTCGCCCGAGCAGTGCGTGATAGCCACTGTGGAACGGGACTATGTCGAAAATTAACTCCTCGCTTCGGAAATTATCCGGAGATCCGAAGACCACTTCAAGTGTAACTGAGCCTGTACAGTTGGCCTCTACACCTGGTATGACGCCTTTAAAGGTCGTTTTGGTGGGCTTAAACCTTGAGGGACCTATGCCGATTTTCCGCACTGTATCCTGGTAAAGCAGGTTCAGGCTGCTGCCGCCGTCCATAAGGACTCTAGTGAGATGAAATTCGTCAATAATTGGGTCTAGAACCAATGCAGCGAATCCGCCATGACGGATTCTAGTGGGGTGGTCCCTTCGATCAAAGGTGATTGGGCAGGAGGACCATGGGTTGAACTTTGGGGCGACTGGCTCCATCGCGTATACGTCCCTTAACGCGCGCTTCCGCTCCCTCTTGGGAATGTGGATTGCGTATATCATGTTCACCGTCCGCACTTGTGGGGGAAAACCCTTCTGTCCACTGTTGTTCGGTGGCCGGGGCTCCTCATCGTCATCGCTATGCAGCCCCTTGTCTTTATTTTTGGCATTTAACTTGCCCGCCTGCTTGAACACCCAACAATCCTTGTTGGTGTGATTGGCTGGCTTTTCGGGGGTGCCATGTATCTGGCACAAGCGGTCGAGTATTCGGTCCAAACTGGACGGGCCCTGAGTATTTCTTTTGAATGGCTTTTTCCGCTGACCGGATTTATGGCCTCTGAATCCGGCATCAACTGCCGTATCCTCAGCATTGTCGTTGTTAATATGGCGCTTTTGCTTGTTGCGACGCGACCTGCCACTACTGTCCTTGGTATCCAAATTACCAGGGTTCTTGGTCATATTGTTGCTACGAGCAAGCCAGCTGTCTTCTCCCGCACAAAAGCGTGTCATGAGTGTCGTGAGGGCTACCATAGATTTCGGCTTTTCCTGTCCAAGGTGCCGGGCAAGCTATTCGTCACGGATATTGTGCTTGAAGGCTGCTAGGGCCTCTGCGTCCGGACAGTCGACTATTTGATTTTTCTTTGTGAGGAACCGTGTCCAGAATTGCCTGGCCGATTCCTCTGGCTGCTGAATTATGTGGCTTAGGTCATCGGCGTCTGGTGGTCGCACATAAGTGCCCTGGAAATTGTCGAGGAATGCTGCTTCCAGGTCCTCCCAACAACTGATTGACTCTGCTGGCAAGCTGTTAAGCCAATGCCGAGCCGGTCCTTTAAGTTTGAGTGGGAGGTATTTGATGGCGTGTAGATCATCGCCGCGGGCCATGTGGATATGAAGGAGATAATCCTCGATCCATACCGCAGGATCTGTTGTGCCATCGTATGATTCGATGTTCATGGGTTTGAAACCCTCAGGGATTTGATGATCCATTACTTCATATGTGAAGCATAGTGGGTGTGCGGCGCCTCTATATTAGGCTATATCACGACGCAGCTCAAACGAGCTTTGTCTATTGTGTTCGGCCCGGCTGGATTTACTACATCCGGAGTGACGATCACCGTCACGTGCCATGGGACGCACGAACGATCCATATATCGATCTTGTTTGCCTTGCCTTGTCCTCCAATATATCTCGCAGGTCTGGCGCATTTTCCCGTGCCTTGGTATGTTTTGAGTGGCGCCGGGGTGCGGCTTGAGTGGAGGGCCAAGAGGCCTCTCTGTCACGGCCATGAGGTGGCCGGTCGGCCGTATCATGCGCTGGTGATGTAGGTTTAGGTGCTTCCTCCTCTAATCGGGGTAGCAACCTGCGCTTTGGGTAGCTCTTGGAGGGGCGTTCGAGTTCATACTCTTGGGCCGCAAGGACTTCAGTCCATCTGTCGGCTAGCAAATCTTGATCAGCTCTAAGCTGTTGCTGTTTTTTCTTGAGGCTGCTTGCCGTGGCCATAAGCCTGCGTTTGAAACGCTCTTGCTCGACGGGATCCTCTGGCACGACGAATTCGTCGTCGTCGAGGCTTGCCTCGTCTTCGGAGGGAGGCATATAATTATCGTCATCGACCTCTCTGTCTGCTGCTCTCTCATGAGGGCTGGCTTCTCCATCCTCCTGTGCTGAATCTTGCTGGAGGGGGTTTTCTTCGGCACTGTCCGGAGTGTTATTATCTCCCGTGCCGGAATCACCGTTTTTGCTTTGGCGGGATTTAGAGCGGTGCTGCTGACGCCGACACTTAGGCTGTTTCTTGGAGGGGTCATCCTCCGCTGTTCCATCGCCATCTCCTTCTTTTGGGGTGTCCACCATGTATATGTCATACGACGAGGTGGCTTTCCAGTGCCCTATAGGCGCTGGTTCTTGATCGTCTCCTACATCGGCGTCCATACCGTCGATGTCTTCGGAGTCGAAGTCGAGCATGTCGGTTAAATCATCGACAATGGCTACAAAGTGGGTGGTGGGTGGGCTTTGAATTCCTTCATCGTCCGTATCCCAACCTTGCCGACCGTAGTCCGGCCAGGGCTCTCCTGATAAAGAGAGAGACTTTACTGACTTTAGAATATCGCCGAAGGGCGAGTGCTGAAAGATGTCCGCGGCGGTAAACTCCATGATCGGCACCCAATCGGATTCGATCGGCAGGGGCGCGGAGGGCTCATAGTCCGGAGAGGAGTCCGACTCCTTGGAGTCACGAGCCTCGTGGAGGGCGGGGCTGGTGTTCGGCCTGATCGCCGTAGAGATTGCAGCCCTTGAGGCGGCGTCCAACCACCCATCCTCGATCGGCGCAGTTGGCTCCGAATTAAGGGTCGGAGCCGATGCGGGTGCGGCCTCCAGGGCACTGTTCGGCGGTAGAGCTAGATCATGCCCATCGTGATAGCGCGGCGCGCTCAGCCGTGGCTCGAATCCGTCGAAGATCAAGTCCCCGCGGATGTCAGCCGTGTAGTTTAAACTTCCAAATCTGACCTGATGGCCAGGGACGTAGCTTTCTATCTGCTCTAGATGGCCAAGCGAATTGGCCCGCAGTGCGAAGCCGCCAAAAACGAAGATTTGTCCGGGGAGAAAAGTCTCACCTTGGACTGCATCGCTATTGATGATCGGAGGAGCCATCAGGCCTAAAAGTGACGACACAGAGGAACTCTCAATGAAAGCATTAATGTCGGTGTCAAAACCGGCGGATCTCGGGTAGGGGGTCCCGAACTGTGCGTCTAGGCGGATGGTAACAGGAGACAAGGGACACGATGTTTTTACCTAGGTTCGGGCCCTCTCGATGGAGGTAAAACCCTACTCCTGCTTGATTAATATTGATGATATGGGTAGTACAAGAGTAGATCTACCACAAGATCAAGGAGGCTAAACCCTAGAAGCTAGCCTATGGTATGATTGTTGTTCTTCTGGTTCTGTCCTACGGACTAAAACCCTCCGGTTTATATAGACACCGGAGAGGGTTAGGGTTACACAGAGTCGGTTACGATGGTAGGAGATCTACATATCCGTATCGCCAAGCTTGCCCTCCATGCCAAGGAAAGTCCCTTCCGGACACGGGACGCAATCTTCAATCTTGTGTCTTCATAGTCCATGAGTCCGGCTGAAGGTATAGTCTGGCTATCAGGACACCCCCAGTTCCAGGACTCCCTCAATCTGCCCGGGCCGTCGGCCAATAAAATCTTGTATGGAAGGCCTTGCTTACAAGGGCCCGGGCTGCAGCGTGGTGCCCGCCGAGTCCGGCATGAATTTCTACCAGAAGATTCCACCCTTCCTCTTCAGAGATACACCTTTGAAGGACTCCGGTGGTGCTTTTCTTATAAAGCTCTCCCTCATGGACTTTATAGGCTTTAGATCACCACACTATGCAGCGTGCCTCGTTTTGGTCCTCGGGAAGTTCCTGCCTGGTGAGGTAGGCTAGGAATGGTTCTGTCCACGGGGCAATGACTGCCATTTTTGCATGGGCTGAGGATGTTACTTTGTCGGCAGAGCCTCCCGTTGTGTCAGAGTGTTCGGGCAGTGCGGTTGGGTCCGGGCTGTTATTTCCGGGTTCCCCTTCCCATACTACGGATGGCTTGAACAGCCTCTCCAAGAAGATGTTGGGAGGGACGGCATCGCGCTTTGCGCCAATGCGTGCCAGGACATCTGCCGCCTGGTTATTTTCTCGGGCTATATGATGAAATTCGAGCCCCTCGAACCGAGCTGACATTTTTAGGATGGTGTTGCAGTAAGCTGCCATTTTTGGATCCTTGGCATCAAAGTCTCCATTTATCTGGGATATCGCGAGGTTCAAATCCACGCGCACCTCTCGGCGTTGAATGCCCATGGATACTGCCAACCGGAGACCATGTAGAAGGGCCTCGTATTCGGCTGCAATGTTGGAGTCCGTATACATTATCTGGAGTACGTATTGAACTGTATCTCCTGTCGGGGACGTCAGAGCGACGCTAGCCCCCAGACCAGCCAACATTTTGGAGCCGTCGGAGTGCATGATCTAGTTTGAATATGTGCCGTACTCTTTAGGGAGTTCGGCTTCCGTCCATTCGGTGACGAAGTCGGCCAAGACCTGTGACTTGATAGCTCGCCATGGCTTGTATGTTATGTCGAACGAGAGGAGCTCAATGGCCCATTTGGCAATCCGGTCTGTCGCGTCACGGTTGTTTATAATGTCATTAAGTGGCACTTCCGAGGCTACCGTGATCGAACACTCTTGAAAGTAGTGTCGCAGTTTCTGGGATGCCATGAATACCGCGTATGCTATCTTTTGTTAATGCGGGTACCGTGACTTGCATGGAGTGAGGACAGTGGACACGTAGTAAACCAGCTTTTGAAGGGGGAATTTGTGTCCGTCCATTTCTCATTTGATGACGAGCACTGCGCTTACAACTTGATGAGTTGCCGAAGTGTATAATAGCATTGGTTCGCCGATGTTTGGCGCGGCCAGGACCAGATTTGTTGCCAATATGGCTTTTATTTCTTCGAGTCCAGCCGTGGCGGCATCCGTCCACTCGAAGTGTTCGGTGCGCCGGAGGAGGCGATAAAGGGGTAATGCCTTTTCACCCAAGCGGGAGATAAAGCGGCTTAGAGCCGCCATGCATCCGGTCAATTTTTGTATTTGTTTGAGGTCCTTTGGGATATCCAGTTGTGATAGAGCTCGGATCTTGGCTGGATTTGCTTCAATTCCTCTACCGGATACAATGAAGCCCAAAAGCTTTCCGGCTGGTTCGCCGAAAACGCATTTTTCCAGGTTGAGCTTGATGTCATATGTTCGGAGGTTGTCAAATGTGAGCCTGAAGTCGTCTACTAGAGTTTCAACATGCTTGGTTTTGACGACCACGTCATCTACGTATGCCTCCACTGTTTTGCCAATCTGGTTTGCCAGACATGTCTGAATCATGCGCTGATATGTTGCGCCGGCGTTTTTGAGCCCGAAGGGCATTGTGTTGAAGCAGGGTGGACCGTATGGGGTGATGAATGCCGTTGCGGCTTGGTCTGGCTCTGCCATCTTAATTTGATGGTAGCCAGAGTATGCGTCGAGGAAACACAATGAATCGTGTTCTGCGGTAGCATCGATAATTTGATCGATGTAGGGGAGGGGGAAGGGATCCTTTGGGCAAGCCTTGTTGAGGTCCTTGAAATCGACACACAGGCGCCAGGATTTGTCCTTCTTTGGTACCATCACCAGGTTTGCTAGCCAGTCCGGATGTTTTATATCTCTGATGAATCCGGCCTCCAATAGTTTGGCTAGCTCCTCTCCCATGACTTGTCTCTTAGGTTCGAAGAAACACCGAAGAGCCTGCTTGACTGGCTTGAATCCTTTTAGGATATTTAGGCTGTGCTCGGCCAGCCGGCGTGGGATTCCTGGCATGTCTGAAGGGTGCCAGGCAAAAATGTCCCAATTTTCGTGTAGGAATTCGCGTAGTGCGGCGTCTACATCAAGGTTTAGTTGCGCCCCGATGGAGGCCGTTTTTGTAGGGTCCGTTGGATGGACTTGGAATTTGACTATTTCGTCCGCCGGTTTAAAGGAGGTGGACTTGGATCTCTTATCGAGTATCATGTCGTCCCTGTTCACCGTGGAGCGCAGCGCAGTCAGTTCCTCGGCCGCTAGGGCTTCGGATAGTGCCTCAAGGGCCAGTGCGGCTGTCTTATTTTCAGCGCGGAGTGCTATGTCCGGGTCACTAGCGAAAGTGATGATTCCGTTGGGCCCGGGCATTTTGAGCTTCATGTACCCGTAATGGGGTATAGCTTGAAAAATTGTAAATGCCTCTCGCCCTAATAGAGCGTGGTATCCGCTACTGAACGGGGCCACTTGGAACATGACCTCCTCGGACCTGTAATTATCCGGCGTGCCGAACACCACATCTAGTGTGATTTTTCCTGTACAGCGCGCTTCCCGACTGGGGATTATTCCTCTAAAGGTTGTGCTGCTTCGCTCAATGTGGCTCCAGTCTATTTCCATTTTTCGAAGGGTTTCCTCGTAGATGAGGTTTAATCCGCTGCCACTGTCCATGAGTACCTTAGTAAGGCGAAAGCCGTCCACTATTGGAGTGAGGACCAATGCGGCTAGTGCTCAGGCTGTTCGGAATTTAGGTTCATCACTGGCATTAAAGGTAATAGCCGTGTCACTCCATGGGTTTAGTGTTGCTACTTGGAGACTTCGGTAAGGCTGCGGAGTGTACATTTCCACATATTATTTGATGTGAAAGTCTCGAAGACTGTTAATACCGTACTGGTATCCCTGGGCTGGTGCTCTGTGGGTTCTGGAGTTAGAAGCTCTTCGCCACTTCTGGCCACCTGCCGGAGTATCCAACATGCTCTAAGGCTATGAGTTGGTGTGGCGCCCTCTGTACTATGAATTTTATAGGGTCCATTGAGCCATCCCTCCAGTACGGTTCCATGCCCTGTAGAGGGTTTTTGCTTTTTTAACCCGGGTGCCTGGCGATGATGCACCCTTTTATTTCGGACTGGGTTTGTATTCAAAGCCGGATTGTCCCAAAATTTTATTTCGGTTTTCCAGGCGCTTTCCATCGCACAATACTTTCGTACTATGGATGCCAAGTCAGCGAAGCGTGTAATTTCACGACGACTTATGGAGTTGAGGATCCCCTTGTCCGTGCAATTATTGCAGAAGAATGAAATTGCGTCCTCCTCGCGGCAGTCCTTTATCCTGTTCATGACCAGGAGGAATCTGGCCCAGTAATGGTGTACTATTTCTGTGGGCTCTTGCCGAATTTGGGATAGATCACTTATGTTTGGGTGGGTGGGTGGAATTAAATCCGGAACCTCACCCGATCTGAGACTCAGGGGCCAAGGAGTTTCCGAACTCGGAAGCTTGGGTTCTTGGATATTGCCCAATGAATCTAGCCCGCTGCCTGACTTTAGGTTCAGGGCTTGAGTGACGTCCTCCCCTCCGCAGGTATCCGACTTGGGGGGATTGGGAATCCGGACGTAACTAGTCCTTAAGATAGATGAAGGGTCGCCGCGTTGTTCCTCCACCAGTGTAATGTGATGGGTGACCTGGGGAGAGTTAATCTCTCTCAGATCGGGTTTAGGCCCAATCTGATCATAGTTTGTAGCGACTCCCAGGGCGGCGATGCGACCCAAGAGCTCGTTTAGGGAAGAGAGCTCCATTGGATCTAACTGCTCGGTGAGTTCCGAGTTGACGTGAAGGTTTCTTTCGATGACCCGAGAAGTCATCGTCGGCGCGGCGGCCGAACAGGCGGTCATAAGAAAACCGCCTAGCCGGAGAGTTTGGCCGATAGCCAAAGCTCCTTTAGCAACAGTGCCGTCTTTAAAGACGGGATGAGGCATCCTTCCTGATGGCGACGGCACAGTGGAACTCTCAATGAAAGCACCAATGTCAGTGTCAAAACCGGTGGATCTTGGGTAGGGGGTCCCAAACTGTGCGTCTAGGCGGATGGTAACAGGAGACAAGGGACACGATGTTTTTACCCAGGTTCGGGCCCTCTCGATGGAGGTAAAACCCTACTCCTGCTTGATTAATATTGATGATATGGGTAGTACAAGAGTAGATCTACCACGAGATCAGAGAGGCTAAACCCTAGAAGCTAGCCTATGGTATGATTGTTGTTCGTCCTATGGACTAAAAACCCTCCGGTTTATATAGACACCGGAGAGGGCTAGGGTTACACAGAGTCGGTTACAATGGGAGGAGATCATATCCGTATCACCAAGCTTGCCTTCCACGCCAAGGAAAGTCCTATCCGGACATGGGACAAAGTCTTCAATCTTGTATCTTCATAGTCCAGGAGTCCGGCCAAAGGTTATAGTCCGGCCATCCCAACACCCCCTAATCCAGGACTCCCTCAGAGGGCACGAGAGGGCCGGCCAGGGGCCTTTTTGCCCACAGCCGGGCAAGAGGGAAGGGATTTCCTTCTTAACTCTTGCTTGATTAGATAGATACATCTCCTCTCTTTATATAGAGAGGTTTACGTGACTCCCAAGCATGACTTTACTTGACCCCTAAGCAAGCGACCCTTATCTCTAATTAACGCTAAGATTAACGGGCTATACCGCCAGCCCAGGCCCATTAGGCCCATTACGTACTCTAACATCCACACTCACCCAAAGACAACAATTTGCACAGATCATTCTGCGGTACCGGCGTGTATCACCGCAAAAGGATGGAAGTCTTGTACCACCATGAAGTGTACCGCAAAAGGAACCGGAGGGTTCTGAAACTGAGAGGGAGCCAAAGAAAAAGAAACCTAACCCAAATAACTCTGAAACTTCGGCAGCTGTTGCGAGTCAGCCCTGCCCAAAATAATGAGTTGCTTGAGTTGGAACTGTTGAGGGCTTGGGAACCCTTCGACAGTTCGAGAGCTTCGCAGTGTGGTGAATCAAGAAGGGCCCGGTCCCCTGTTTGTGATGGAGACAAAAATTTCTGCTAAAAGGGTGGAAAGTCTGCATAATCTATTTGGGTTTGCAGGATGCTTTGCGGTGGACAGTACTGGCCTTAGTGGTGGTATTGGTTTGTTTTGGTCGGATGAGCTGGATGTGGAGTTGAAAAACCTATAGCTCATGCCACATTGACGTTTTGGTAAAGAAGAAGACCCGAGCCTCGAGAGAGTGGAGGGTCCCTGGCTTCTATGGAGCTCCAAAAGTGGAAGATCGACCCCACAATTGGAGGTTCCTACGTACACTTTTTGCAATTCAGCATGAAGCTTGGCTTTGTGTTGGTGATTTCAATGAGACACTTACTGCTTCTGAACACCTCTCTCGAGCGGTTCGACCCGAACATCAAATGCGGGCATTCAAAGAGGCAGTGGATGATTGCTTGATCCAGGACCTTGGTTGGTCGGGAACAAAGTACACATGGGACAATGGACAACAGGGAGGCGCGAATGTAAAAGCCAGGCTCGATTGGGGTTTGGCAATATTCAGTACGACCACATGTTCTTGATGCACATGTCCGGCATATCGGCATCGCGGAGTCTGATCACTATTTCGTGATGATTGATCCACGGGAAAACTTAGCCGGAAATAACATATGAGCTTCTAGACAATTTTGTTATGAGGATGTTTGGCAGACACATGTTGACTCCGATCAGCTAGTGTAAGTGCATCTAGTGCCACCCCTAGTTGGTTTTGGAGTATTGACGACAAACTTGGTTGAGGGACTAATGTGTTTGTGAGAATTGCAGGATAACACAGGTAGTAGTCCCTCATTGATTCGGTTTACCTACTGGAGATGACCCCTAAAAATGTATGAAGACATTGAAGACAATGGTGGTATGTTGAGATATTCATATTGAAGACTATGACATGAGAAGACATCATGTGAAGACTATGGAGCGCGAAGACATAGTTGTTTCGTTGTTTCCTTTTCTTCTTTGTTGAGTCATAGGAACCACCGTACTATTAAGTGGGTTCCCAGTGAACAAAGTCAGAGTGACTGAAGTGATGCTCAACCAAATCCTATGTCTTCGAGTGAAGATGATGTCTACTACGCAACCTTCTTCTTGTAGACGTTGTTGGGCCTCCAAGTGCAGAGGTTTGTAGGACAGTAGCAAATTTCCCTCAAGTGGATGACCTAAGGTTTATCAATCCGTGGGAGGCATAGGATGAAGATGATCTCTCTCAAACAACCCTGCAACCAAATAACAAAGAGTCTCTTGTGTCCCCAACACACCCAATACAATGGTATTGTATAGGTGCACTAGTTCGGCGAAGAGATGGTGATACAAGTGCAATATGGATGGTAGATATAGGTTTTTGTAATCTGAAAATATAAAAACAGCAAGGTAACTAATGATAAAAGTGAGCGTAAACGGTATTGCAATGATAGGAAACAAGGCCTAGGGTCCATACTTTCACTAGTGCAAGTTCTCTCAACAATAATAACATAATTGGATCATATAACTATCCCTCAACATGCAACAAAGAGTCACTCCAAAGTCACTAATAGCGGAGAACAAACGAAGAGATTATGGTAGGGTACGAAACCACCTCAAAGTTATTCTTTCCAATCAATCCGTTGGGCTATTCCTATAAGTGTCACAAACAGCCCTAGAGTTCGTACTAGAATAACACCTTAAGACACAAATCAACCAAAACCCTAATGTCAGCTAGATACTCCAATGTCACCTCAAGTATCCGTGGGTATGATTATATGATATGCATCACACAATCTCAGATCCATCTATTCAACCAACACATAGAACCTCAAAGAGTGCCCCAAAGTTTCTACCAGAGAATCACGACAAGAACGTGTGCCAACCCCTATGCATAGGTTCATGGGTGGAACCCGCAAGTTGATCACCAAAACATACATCAAGTGAATCACGTGATATCCCATTATCACCACAGATACACACGGCAAGACATACATCAAGTGTTCACAAATCTTTAAAGACTCAATCCGATAAGATAACTTCAAAGGGAAAACTCAATCCATTACAAGAGAGTAGAGGGGGAGAAGAAACATAAGATCCAACTATAATGGCAAAGCTCGTGATACATGAAGATCATGCCAAATCAAGAACACGAGAGAGAGAGAGATCAAACACATAGCTACTGGTACATACCCTCAGCCCCGAGGGTGAACTACTCCCTCCTCATCATGGAGAGCGCTGGGATGATGAAGATGGCCACCGGTGAGGGTTCCCCCCTCCGGCAGGGTGCCAGAACAGGGTCCCGATTGGTTTTTGGTGGCTACAGAGGCTTGCGGCGGTGGAACTCCTGATCTAATCTCTGTTCTGGAAGTTTTAGGGTACGTGAGTATATATGTGTGCAGGAAGTACGTTGGTGGAGCTTCGGGGGCCCCACGAGGCAGGGGGCACGCCCTAGGGGGTGGGCGCCCCCCACCCTCGTGGGCACCTCCCTTCTCTCCTGACATGGGGTCCAAGTCCATCCGATAGCTTTCCTTCCAAAAATAACTTCTCTACTTGATTTCGTTCCGTTTCGACTTTGTTTGATATTCCTTTTCTTCGGAACACTGAAATAGGCAAAAAACAACAAATCTGGGCTGGGCCTCCGGTATAGGTTAGTCCCAAAAGTAATATAAAAGTGGAAAATAAAGCCCAATGTTGCCCAAAACAGTAGACAATATAGCATGGAGCAATCAAAATTATAGATACGTTGGAGATGTATCAAGCATCCCCAAGCTTAATTCCTGCTCGTCCTCGAGTAGGTAAATGATAAAAAAGATAATTTTTGATGTGGAATGTTAGTTGGCATAATTTCAATGTAATTCTTCTTAATTGTGGTATGAATATTCAGATCCGAAAGATTCAAGACAAAAGTTCATATTGACATAAAAATAATAATATTTCAAGCATACTAACAAAGCAATTATGTCTTCTCAAAATAACATGGCCAAAGAAAGTTATCCCTACAAAATCATATAATCTGGCTATGCTCTATCTTCACCACACAAAGTATTTAAATCATGCACAACCCCGATGACAAGCCAAGCAATTGTTTCATACTTTTGACATTCTCAAAACTTTTTCAATCTTCACGCAATACATGAGCGTGAGCCATGGACATAGCACTTTATGTGGAATAGAAGGGTGGTTGTGGAGAAGACAAAAAGAAGAAGATAGAACTAGGCGTATCAACGGGGTATGGAGATACCCATCAATAGATATCAATGTGAGTGAGTAGGGATTGCCATGCAACGAATGCACTAGAGCTATAAGTATATGAAAGCTCATCCAAAGAAACTAAGTGGGTGTGCATCCAACTCGCTTGCTCACGAAGACCTAGGGCATTTTGAGGAAGCCCATCATTGGAATATACAAGCCAAGTTCTATAATGTAAAAAATTCCCACTAGTATATGAAAGTGACAACATATGAGACTCTTTATCATGAAGATCATGGTGCTACTTTGAAGCACAAGTGTGGTAAAAGGATAGTAACATTGTCCCTTCTCTCTTTTTCTCTCATTTTTTTTTCTATTTGGGCCTTTTCTCTTTTTTATGGCCTCATTTTTTTTCTTTTTTTCTTTTATTTTTCGTCCGGAGTCTCATCCCGACTTGTGGGGGAATCATAGTCTCCATCATCCTTTCCTCACTGGGACAATGCTCTAAAAATGATGATCATCACACTTTTATTTACTTACAACTCAAGAATTACAACTCGATTCTTAGAACAAAATATGACTCTATATGAATGCCTCTGGCGGTGTACCAGGATGTGCAATGACTCATGAGTGACATGTATTATGAATGGTGGCTTTGCCACAAATACGATGTCAACTACATGATCATGCAAAGCAATATGACAATGATGGAGAGTGTCATAATAAACGGAGCAGTGGTAAGTTGCATGGCAATATATCTCGGAATGGCTATGGAAATGCCATGATAGGTAGGTATGGTGGCTGTTTTGAGGAAGGTATATGGTGGGTGTATGATACCGGCGAAAGGTGCGCGGTATTAGAGAGGCTAGCAATGGTGGAAGGAAGAAGGGTGCGTATAATCCATGGACTCAACATTAGTCATAAAGAACTCATGTACTTATTGCAAAAATCTACAAGTTATCAAAGCAAAGTATTACGCGCATGCTCCTATGGGGATAGATTGGTAGGAAAAGACCATCGCTCGTCCCCGACCGCCACTCATAAGGAAGACAATCAATAAATAAATCATGCTCCGACTTCATCACATAACGGTTCACCATACGTGCATGCTACGGGAATCACAAACTTTAACACAAGTATTTCTAAAATTCACAACTACTCACTAGCATGACTCTAATATCACCATCTTCATATCTCAAAACAATTATCAAGCATCAAACTTTTCTTAGTATTCAACACACTCATAAGAATTCTTACAAATCTTGTATGCTTAGCATATTAGGATTATTTAAGCAAATTACCTTGCTATTTAAGACTCTCAAAATAATCTAAGTGAAGCATGAGAGATAAATAGTTTCTATAAAATAAATCCACCATCGTGCTCTAAAAGATATAAGTGAAGTACTAGAGCAAACAACAAACTACTCCGAAAGATATAAGTGAAGATCAATGAGTAGTCGAATAATTATGCAACTATGTGACGACTCTCTAACATTTAATAATTTCAGATCTTGATACTTTATTCAAACAGCAAGCAAAACAAAACAAAATAAAACGACGCCCTAAGCAAAACACATATCATGTGGTGAATAAAAATATAGCTCCAAGTAAAGTTACCGATGAACGAAGACGAAAGAGGGGATGCCTTCCGGGGCATCCCCAAGCTTAGACTCTTGGTTATCCTTGAATATTACCTTGGGGTGCCTTGGGAATCCCCAAGCTTAGGCTCTTGCCACTCCTTATTCCATAGTCCATCGAATCTTTACCCAAAACTTGAAAACTTCACAATACAACACTTAACAGAAAACTCGTAAGCTCCGTTAGCGAAAGAAAACAAAACACAACTTCAAAGTACTGTAATGAACTCATTCTTTATTTATATTGGTGTTAAACTTACTGTATTCCAACTTCTCTATGGTTTATAAATTATTTTACTAGCCATAGATTCATCAAAATAAGCAAACAACACAATGAAAACAGAATCTGTCAAAAACAGAACAGTCTGTAGTAATCTGTAACTAACGCAAACTTATGGAACTCTAAAAATTCTAAAATAAATTGGTGGACCTGAGGAATTTTTCTAGTAATCATCTGCAAAAAGAATCAACTAAATATCACTCTCCAGTAAAATTGTTTAGCTAATCTCGTGAGCGCTAAAGTTTCTATTTTTTACAGCATGATCATAAAGACTTCACCCAAGTCTTCCCAAAGGTTCTACTTGGCACAAACACTAATTAAAACATAAAACCACATCTAAACAAAAGCTAGATGGATTATTTATTCCTAAACAGAACCAAAAAGCAAGAAACTAAAATAAAATTGGGTTGCCTCCCAACAAGCGCTATCGTTTAATGCCCCTAGCTAGGCATGATGATTTCAATGATGCTCACATAAAAGATAAGAATTGAAACATAAAGAGAGCATCATGAAGAATATGACTAGCACTTTTAAGTCTAACCCACTTCCTATGCATAGGGATTTTTTGAGCAAACAACTTATGGGAACAAGAATCAACTTGCATAGGAAGGTAAAACAAGCATAACTTCAAAACTTTAAGCACATAGAGAGGAAACTTGATATTATTGCAATTCCTACAAGCATATGTTCCTCCCTCATAATAAATTTCAGTAGCATCATGAATGGATTCAACAATAGAACCAGCAACTAAAGCATTCTTTTCATGATCTACTTGCATAGAAATTTTATTAGTCTCCACATAAGCAAAATTCTTCTCATTCGGAATAGTGGGAGTATCATAAGAGACTTGAATACTATAAATTGTTTCCACATTAAAAGGGTAATGTTCAGAAAAATGGTAATCATAATCATGACAATTTTTATAGGATCTGGCATGGCGCTCCCACCCCTCCTCCCCTCCCCTCCCACCTGCTCCCACCACGCCGATGGATCTCTCCATGGATCTTCCTAGATTGTTAGGATGGATGCGCTCATTGACTGGGATTTCTCGTATGGCCAGAAGGTGGTCGATCAGGTTCGTCGTCGTTTTCACTCTTCGGTCCACTTCAATGGATCTGTCTCTTCTTTGGAGTTCTTCTTGGTGGTTCTTTTCCATTTGAGTTCTTTTCACTTGGATGTGGATTCTGTCTCCATGGCGCTCTGCTCCTGCTTGGGAGGCAATCTCAAGAGGTTTAACGTGATTATGCTCTCGGATAATCTTTTCCATTTCTCGGTTGCATCAAACCGGGTGGGTCATTTCATTTGTGCTCTGAAGGGTTGCCGCATGCCAGCGTTTCATTGTTCTTTCAATCTTTTTCATGGCAAGCCCTTTGTTCTGGATCGTGGGAAGCCCAAGGTTGGTTCGGAATGGATGTTGCATACAAACCGGAAGCGTTCACCTCAATGTTATCTTCATAACATTCCGCCATATCTCTTAAATGCTATGCATGGCCATCAACGTAAAACCCTGGGTATTAAGACTCATCTGGCAAATTGTGGCGCCTCTAGCGCATAGGCTTCCAAATGGATTACGACATTTAATGGTGGGGGCCAGGATGATTCTTTATGTCCTGCAGTTCTTAATTGTAATCCTATTACGGAGGATGATTCATTGGTGGCTTCTCATTTGGATTATCATTCAAATTTGGGCAGTTTACGTTTTGCCTAGAAATGCGATCTCCTCTGCGGTCCTCGCCGTTTTTTCAGCCCAGAATTTTTGGAGATGGTTGGGCTGATCCAGTTTTGAATTCGCGTAAGGTTTTCTCTTTGGAAGATATTTCAGATCTTTTTTGTGCAGGATATTCACCTCGAGATGTTAGCTTTTTTTTGTTAACAATCACTTTTTAGCCTGCATGACTTGCCTATCGTTCGGTCATCTTGCAGTGGATTGCCAGGCGCAGCTACGTTGTTTTCATTGTTTTTCGTTTGGCCATTCCCGGAAACAATGCCAGCAATATCGTGATAGACCTGATAAGATAAGTTCTTTGCAGTCAAATCTTAAATGGATTCCCAAAAACCCGCAGCGTTTTTGCGTGCATTGCCTTCAGGAGGGACACGTGGCCTCTATTTGTCTGGCGGTCCCACGCTGTCAATTCTGCTGGGTCTATGGTCACGCGGTGGTGGGTTGCAAAAGGTTGAGATTTTCAAGGCAGACGGTTTGGATTCCAAAGGCTCCCATAAAACCCGCCGCTGGACGTCTCATATTCCTCCTCGCCCTGTTCCTCCCTCGTTCTCTGCTCCTCCAAGAAGATGGCGAACTTCCCTGTCAACCCGCTTGCCTTCCTACCCCATGGTATGACGATGGACCAGGGGCCTCCCGATCGCAAGGTCAGGGTGGATATGGCGCTCAGTGGTCACCCGCCATTGAACCACGACCGCTTCCTCATCGTGGAGACCAGCCGTGCTATCCCAGTTCATCTGCGACAAGAAGCCAGATCTGCTCTTGCTGGTATGCTCAATCATGATGGTTATTCTGTTCGCTTCTTTGAGGATTCCCCACTTGGCCTTGGTCTATTTTGCATCCGCACTGTTCCTCTTAGAGATGCCCTCATTGGCAAAACTTATATGCTTTATGAGGAAGTAGAGGTCAATTTTGTCAAGCATGATGAAGCAATCAATATGCGCATGCCAGCCCTTGGTCGTTATACCTGGGTCCTCATGCTTGCTTTTCCTCAAGATTATCAGACACAGTACTGGGTGGAGAAGGCAGTTTCTCACTTTGGAAAACTTTTGAGCTGGTTTAGTCCCTGTGAACCTCTGTCTGGTGTGCTTGTTCAAGTTTGGGTTATGAGTCCATCAGTGGTTCCAAAGGATTTTGTTATGCGTCAGATGGGGGGATAGAGGCGCTCTTGGACTATTCCTGTTTTTATCCTTAGGTCTGACGGGGCAAATGTGTTTGAGCATGATGTTCCTCTTGCTGGTGAAGATCCCCTGCCTCCTAATGGTGATGCACACCCTTTATTTGGTCCACACACTACTGCCGAGCAAGCCTTCCAAGTCAGGTTGCAGGCTTGGCTGGTTCGTAATGGAGTGTTTGGTCCAGGTGGGGCCATTCCTCCTGCTGGAAATGGCGCTAATATTCAATTACTTGCTCCTCCCTCGCCAGACTTTGTTCCTGTCAGAGGACAGATTAATTTTCAAGAGATGTTAAGGGAGCAGGGTGTGAGGTTTACTGATGGATTAGTTCCTGAACCCAATGTTGCTGACATCCCACTTTCTGCTTACAATGATAACATTTCTGCATCTTCTTCCATGGATGAGGAGCCTCTTGTTATCAATGCTAATGCTGCATCTCCTAGCTCAGTTAGTACTCTTCACTCTAGCATCAATCAAGCCTTGCAGATTAATGTTTGTCTGTTGAGGGACACTGCTCAGTTTGAGGATTGGTCTGTTGCTGTTCCCAAGAGCTCTGAAGATGTTCCTGATGTGTTCAAGCTTGCTTTGTCAGTCTTTAAGGACATGTACAACCCAAAGCCTGGTCGAGATTTCTTGTTCTTCAACTTGCCGATAATTCCCACTAAACTGATCAGGTTTTTGGGTATCCAAGCTATCCTTGCCACTGCCTCTGATCAGCCTAAAGTGTCAAGGAAAGTAGCCCGTAAGCTGAACTTTGCCGATACCCCTGGACTACTGTCTTTGCCGGTTGCTGATGCTGTTTTCTCTGATGAGGTTGCTCTCTGTGGCGATTCTGAGCCACAGACAATGGACAGGTCCCCTATTGTCTTCTCTGATGTTCCTGTTGTGCACTCTGGTAAAAAGAGAGGGCGAAAGGCTAGGGCTGCAACTCCTCTGATCACTTCTGAAGTTCGTAGGAGCAGTCGCAATAACATGTATCGTGGGTTCAAGGTGGACATGCCGTCTGATTCTTGCAAGCGTAAATCTGCAATTGTTCCTGCTGTGGTCATGGCGGTTCCTGATCCTGCTCCGTCTGCGGGGCCCTCTCCAGTTCCAGCACCTCTTTCAATTGCAGACATTCAGCACATGGGGTCGATGGATTGTGGCATTCCTTTGGCAGAGCTCTCTCAAGACAAATTGCTGGCTCCGAGGGAGAACTCTCAGACTTGAAGCTGATGCCTTGGTTTCTTTTATGCGCCTTTTTCCTCTCTTTCATCGTCAGACCTTATATGTTTATGTTGGCGTTTATGCATCCAGGAACTCTATCTATTAGCTCGTTATGTGGTGCGAGGTTATCTTATTTTCCTTTTAGGTCTCATCTCAAGTGTGTGTTGCTGAAATTTATTTTGATATGAATCGCACTGCTAGCTCTTGGAATATTATTTGCTAGAATGTGCGTGGTATTGGCTCTGACAAAAAGCATTTGGCATTACATTCTCATATTGATAATTCGGGATGCTCAATAATTTGTCTGCAGGAGACAAAACGTGATCACTTTGATCATTTCTATCTGCGTAAGTTTTGCCCGAAACGTTTCGATCAGTTTGCGTTTGTTCCTTCCATAGGTGCCTCGGGTGGGCTTTTGGTGATTTGGAATAGTGCAAGATTTTCTGGTGTTGTTTCTTTTGCGGCGCAATGGGCTTTAGTTATCGCGTTTAAATCGCTGCACTCATCTCACGCTTGGACCCTTGCAAATATCTATGGTCCATGTTCAGGAGATGAACGATTAAGTTTTATATCTTGGCTATATGACGTGCAAATTGGCACTTCGGAGGATTGGGTGCTCATGGGCGATTTTAACTTTATATGTTCGCCTGAGAATAGAAACCGTCCTGGAGGTGATGTGGCTGACATAATTACTTTCAATGGTATCATTAGAGCCCAAAGCTTAGTGGAAATTCCCATTCGGGGTGCTACATTTACATGGAGTAATATGCAACAGGAACCCCTCTTAGAGCAATTGGATTGGTTTCTCACTTCGAATCATTGGACCTCCTCTTATCCCAATACGACGGTACGATCTCTTGTGAGACCAGTCTCTGATCATGTTCCATGCCTTTTCTCTGTTCAGACAAACTTTGTTAGATCCAAACTTTTCCGTTTTGAGAATTTTTGGGTTTCTCATCCGGGTTTCAAAGATGTGGTCTTGAACTCATGGGCATCTTCGGCTCAGCTTGCTGATCCTGCCGGACGAATTAATGGTAAACTCAAAGCGCTTGCTCATGCTCTGCATCAGTGGAGTAAGGCCCTCTCGCGTCTATCTTTGCTCATTGAGAATTCGAAAAAAATTCTAAAGCTCCTAGACAGTATTGAGGAGAAACGACAGTTAGCTCTTCATGAATGGAATTTCAGACAAATTCTTAAAGCTCACATTATTCGTCTTCAAGACTACAAGCAGCAATACTGGCGTAAGAGGTGTACTGTTCGCTATATCAAATTCGGAGCTGAAAACACTAAGTTTTTCCAACGAATGGCCACGAAAAGGCATAGATTCAACGCTATTGCCGCTTTGACTCTTGATAATGGGGTGGTGTTGGAAGATCATGATAGCAAAGCTGCTGCTCTCTTTCATGCTTTCAGAGATAGGTTGGGAGTGTCTGTTCCACTTGAGATGAAGTTTAATTTGGATGCTCTGGTTTCGGCTACTGTGGATCTCTCTGAGCTTTCCCGACCTTTTTCACACGATGAAATTGATAAGGCAGTTATGCAGCTCCCTGTTGACAAAGCGCCCGGACCGGATGGTTTTAATGGGTGTTTCTTGAAATCTTGCTGGGAAATTATTAAGTCCGACTTCTATGATCTTTGTCAGAGCTTTTGGGAAGGTAGAGTCTCTTTGGACTGCCTCAACTCGTCCTTAATCACCCTAATACCTAAGAAATTAAATCCCATGATAGTGAATGACTTTCGTCCCATCTCCTTGCTTAATTGTTGTCTGAAATTGTTGACTAAGTTGCTAGCCGATTGTCTTCAAAAAGTTGTCCTCAGAATCATACATGAGAATCAATATGGATTATTAAAGGTAAATCCATCCAGGATTGCTTAGCTTGGGCTTTTGAGTAGATACACCAATGTGAGCATTCAGGCAGAGAAATTGTACTTTTAAAGCTTGATTTCGAAAAAGCTTTTGATTTAGTGGAGCATGATCTGATTTTTTTCCATGATGGACAAGTTGGGGTTTGACAACAAATGGATACATTGGATCAGACTTTTATTGGCCTCTGGTCACTCCTCGGTGCTCCTGAACTCTATTCCTGGTAGTTCTTTTCAATGCAAAAGGGGAGTCTGGCAGGGCGACCCGGTGTCGCCTTTGTTGTTTGTCTTAGCGGTTGAGCTATTGCAATATTTTATTAATGGTGAGTTTGCTAAGGGAAATTTGAGCCTGCCAATCCCTAGACAGGGTAAATTCCCCAACATTCAATATGCAGACGACACAATCATCATCCTCCCGGCTTGCAAGGAGCAATTAATCCACTTAAAGAAAATTCTACAAGACTTTGCTCTCTCCTCGGGTCTGAAAATCAATTTCCAAAAGTCTCTTTTGGTGCCAATCAATGTAAACCCTTCGGTTGCTACAGATCTTGCTTCTGAGTTTGGTTGCAAAATTGGGAAAATGCCCTTTACCTACCTTGGCCTCCCACTCGGTACCACCAAACCTATGATGACGGATTTAATGCCTTTGGTAGATAGAGTGGAGAGAAGATTATCCAGTACCTGCTCGCTTCTTTGTCACGCCTCTAGGATAACTTTGGTCAATTCTGTGGCTACCTCCATGATCAATTTTGCAATGTGCACGTTGCAACTTAATGCTGGTTTTTTGAATTACTTTGATAAGGTCAGACGCAGATTTGTTTGGACCAAGAAGAATGAACAAGGTGAGTCCTGCAACTCTTTGGTTGCTTGGCAAAGAGTTTGTTGTCCAAAGGCACATGGGGGTCTGGGTGTTATTAATATCAAGGTCCAAAATCAGAGTCTCCTGCTCAAATTTCTTGATAAGTTCTATAATAAGGCCGAGCTGCCTTGGGTTAGACTCATTTGGGACTCATATTATTTGAACTCTGTGCCTCACGTGTCCCCGCTCTGTGGTTCTTTTTGGTGGAAGCAAATTTGCAAGCTAATGCCTATTTTCAGAGGTATTTCTTCCCCGTTGGTTGGTGATGGTAAAAATATTGCCATGTGGCATGACAAATGGCATGAGGATCCTCTGGCAGTCAGTTTTGCATGTCTCTTTTCCTTCGTAATTAATGAGGACTGCTCGGTCGCTGACTTCTATGCAGCTAATGATTGGTCTGATATGTTCAACATCCCCCTCTCGCCTGAAGCGTTCCAGGAATTGCAATTGGTGCTATCTTTGAAACCGGATAGCCTTAATCATTCGGATGCAGCGGATTCTTGGAGTTATGTCTGGGGACAGGTGTACTTACCCAAAAAATTCTATGAGCACTGTCATAAGGATATTGTGGCACCTCCTCCTTTCGCTTGGATTTGGAAATCTAAGTTACATATGAAGCTCAAGGTATTTATGTGGTTTCTACTAGCAGATAGATTAAATACCAGGAACATGCTCAGGAGGCGGCATTATAATACCAATGATGGCTTCAATTGCGTCCTTTGTAGCACTGGAGTGGAGGAAACCATTGAGCATTTAATCGTCACGTGTCCCTTTAGCTCTTCTTGCTGGCAGAAAGTGGGGATTACGTGGGATTTACACCACTCCAGGATTGATGCCATCCAAGCTGCCAGACAATCTTTTAACGAGGGACTTTTCTTTGAATTTGTGGGAATTGTGGCCTGGAATATTTGGAAGGAAAGAAATAACTTTATTTTCAGGCACATACCTCCCTCTTTGGCTGCTTGGAGGGGAAGGACTAAGGAGGACCTCCTCTGGCTAAAATTTTGAGTAGACAAAGTTCACTGGGACTACATTACGTTATTTGCCCTAGCTTTGTAATTCTACTCCTCTTCACTGATTTTTCAGTCATCCACTACTTGTATTAGTTACCACTAGCTGCCTCTGTCCTTCCCTCCCCCCTCTCCGAGGGTCTTTCCTCATGAGCTTGTACATAAGATATAACTCCCATTTTATTTAATATAACACAGTAGGGGCCTCTCCTACTGTTTTCGAGGTAAAAAAATGACAATTTTTATAAATATAATCATCACTACTTTTTATAGCATAAGTCTTATCACAATAATCATCGTAAGTAGCAACTTTGTTCTCATCATAATCGATTGAAACCTCTTCCAAGATAGTGGAATCATTACTAAGTAAAATCATGACCTCTCCAAATCCACTTTCATAAATATTATAAGATTCAACATCCTCCAAAATAGTGGGATCACTACTTCCTAAAGTTGACACTCTTCCAAACCCACATTCATCAATATAATCATCATAAGTAGAAGGCATGCTATCATCATAACTACTTTGTATATCAAAACTTGGGAGGCTAAAAATATCATCATTATTAAACATAGCATCCCCAAGCCTGGGACAAACATTAATTGCAGCAAATATATTCTCAAATATGTCATACTCATCAAACATAGCTTCCCCAAGCTTGGGAATTTTCATATCATAAGCATAATCACTCTCATCATTAATAGTATGGATAGCACCAATAGTATAGCAATTATTATATTCTTCCAAGTAAGTGCCAAAAATATTTTCAAGATCATAAGAAGTATCATTATCTTCTGAATCATAATCATCCCAACAAGCAATAGGCATAATGAGATCATCATCAAGTGTATCATCTTCATTTTCATTAGGCACAACAATAATAGTGTAGCGACCCGACCCGAATGGATCAAGTCTCTGTGCTTAAGTGTCATCCCTGGATCGGTATGCTGACACACACAGTACTCGAAGGATTTATAAGAGAGGTAAATCACATGTATAAAGTAACATAAATACTATTACCTCAATCCATATAGCGGAAGCAACAAGGTTGTGGATTCCCATCAACACCAACGATAAAGTTGAGTGTAGAAATCGTAACCCTAACATATCACTTACTCATCGTAAGAAACCTGCAACATGAGACGTTGCAGCCCGAAACGGGTCAGTACATTGAATGTACTGGCAAATTCACACCATAGAGAAAATGATGAACAATGGCTATCAATACATGCATATATGGCTGGTGGAAAAGCTCTATGGTTATAATGTTTTTGTGAAAGCCAATTTTTCCCTACTGCAAAGGAATACATTTTATTTAACTATCATGGTGGTTGTTAAACATTGAGAATGGTTAACAGCATTCTCAATCCCAATTAAGCATCATCATTAAAACCCAACAATATTAATTAAAGTAATGTGATGAGATCAACAGGATAATCCAAGAACTAGATACTCAAAACGTCCATAACCGGGAACACGACTAATCATGATTAGTTTGTACACTCTGCAGAGGTTTGCGCACTTTCCCCACAAGACTCGATCGCCTCCGTTGGATTTCTCGCACTACATGATGTTTGAGAAACGGATGACCGAGACACAGTCTTTCAGAAGCGCTAGCACCTTACGTTGGATAGACCGGTACACCTACTTTCCCCTACATCTGCTAGTCTACCCTGTAAGAGTTCGCACAACTTAATCAACTATGCCAGAGCCCATAATGGCTTGTGGCTGCACATGGAAGTTTCTAGTATGAATAATCTCATGATCCCTTTGAGCCTGGGTGGCGGACCGTAGGATGATCACACGGTATATCCCCGAGATCTCCTAGGATAACACTGGTATATCCCCAGGTGTCCGGGCAAGTCCACTGGTATATCCCCAGGGTGCCCCTAGCAATCCACCCAGATGTGTATTAAGTTTCCACCTTAAGTAAACCATTAATTAACAATCTCACATCTGTCATGGAAACTCTCAAAACCCAATCCACGTCTACGAGGATAGCATGGCAATGTAAGCATAACATAGAAGTAACTCCCAAGGGTTTGAAAGTAAACAGGTAATAGGTACTACCTCAACTACTTTCCATCCCACAATTTAATTAGATCCTAATCATGCAATGTTTGAGGATTGATCTAATGCAATAAAAACTGGGTATGAAAGGGATATGATCAAAGTGGAACTTGCCTGCAATGTTGATGAAGATGATTCGCACTCAAAACTCTTGATAGTTCTACTCGTCACACTCCGGCCAATCTATCGTAAGCAAGCAATAGTAACCACACATAAGCAATCACTCAAAAGATCAGAAAGAACGAAGAAGACGATTCGGAAAACATCAAAACCAAGCAAATAACTCTTGCAACATAAAACAGTTTCCAACAGTACCAAAATTATGTGAATTTGGCCTTATCAGAAAGTTTAGGTAAAGAGCTTTGATTTGCAAAAAGAATCAACTCAAACGGAGTTATGAAACTCAAGTTACGATCAAACGAAGTTTGAATACAAATCTGTTTGAATTCAAATTTTAAAATTTTCAAAACGTGTTCAAGTTGGATTACTGGATAGAGGAGATCATAACAAAGAAGTGGGCGTTGGTTTCGTTGAATTTGGACTAACGAGCAAAAAGTGGCGAACGTTTGAAGTACATTGACTAATCTGTGAAGAAAAAGTATCACGAATAGGTCCCTGGCCGAAATTGAAATAAAAAGAAAAATCCTATCGAACGAACGTTCGCTATAGAAGCATACGCGACGAAAACCGCTCGCTAAGGAGATCTAAACAGAGAACGTCCGCTAAATAATAAAACCTAAAAACAATAAACCGTTCTAACGAAACAGAAACCGAACTTTAAAATAAATAAAAACCGGGCGGTTTTGTTCTCGGGTTTTACCGGTTCACCAAAGAAAAACCGGCGGCGGCGGCGGTTACTCCGGCGGCAGCGGATCGGCGGCGAAGCGGCTTCGGCGGAGCTAGCAGCGGCAGCGAGCGGCGCGGCGGCGGCGTTGGTGAAGGGATGGCGTGGCGCGACGGCAGCAGCTAGCGGCGGCGCGGTGCGCAGCGTGGGGCGGCGGTGATCTGTGGCGGCGGTGGGCGCGGGATGCGGGAGGGCAGGCGGCGGCTGCGGGAGAGAGAGAGGGCGGCGGATCGGGGTCCAGGGGGCCCGGGCGCGGCTTAAATAGAGGGGGGGGGGGGCGGCGAACCTCGGGAGGAGTCCCGAGCTCCCACGGCGGCGCGGCAGTGCTCCGAGCGGAGTCCCGCTCGAAGATGGAGGCGGAGGCGGCGGGGCGCTGGGCTGCGGCCTGGCCCGGTTGGCTGGGCCGACCCAGTTGGCGAGGGGAATTTTTTTTATAAACATTTTTTTTCAGAGAACTAAAATAAATAAATAAATAAATATATAAATAAATAAATAAAAACATTATATAGGCATATAATATATCAAAATTTGCAGAAAAAGATTTTCTACAACGTGGACATTTTTCTAGCATTAAATAAAATACACACAAATTCCAGTAATTCAAACAATGCTCCTGTTCTAATAAAGTCCAATGAAAATCATTTTAAAAAAATACCAAAATAAATTCAAATTTATTTCTCTCCAATTTTCTTTTGTAGGGAATCATGTTACCCTATTTTCCATGTATTTTGTTTTTGGAGAAAAATAATTTGAATAAAACTCAAATAACTCCAAATTGAAAATAAATTCACCAGAACTTTGAATTTAATTCTTTGAAACTCCCAACTCATATTTCATATAATTTGAAGAAATCATTTTATCTTCTCTCATGAAAATCATTGAGCTGCATGAAGTTTATGAATTAAAAAATTTCCATCTGAAATTCAAATATTTTCAAATACCCTTTTCATTTAATTAAATGGAAGAAGTCATATCATCTTCGCTTAAGGGTTTTGTATTTGAAAAGAATTTGAATTCACAGAGATCATAAAAGCAAGATGAAAGTTTGGGAAAGTCCTTTTTATTCCCTCTCATTTAATTTTCAAAAAGATTTCGAATTCACTCACTTTCAGTCAATCAATCGAACAAGCAATCAAATCTATCTATTTATTATAACATTCCAAAATTTAGAATTTTGGGATGTTACAAACCTACCACCCTTAAAATGAATCTCGTCCTCGAGATTCGGAGAGGCTAGAAAGAAATAGGTTAGGTTCGGGGTCTTCTCCAAATCCAACGATCGTCACAGGGGTCCAGGGTGCTACCACCCTTAGAAGCATGGTCACGGTTCCATCAAAACTCATATACTCCGTCCTTATTCTTGACGGGGTCGGTCTTGTCAAATTCTCGGGAAAATTCCTTCTCTGGCTCTTCCGGTAGTGGCATAACCTGTACCACAATTCTTTTGTCCTTTCCTCTTGGTAAGGTTATCCCGAGACTGGGTCTTCTTAGCTGACGGGTCTGGCGCCAATACTAAACAACTATCGATATCTCATGGTGGTCAACAATTTATGGTTTCTCCTGCAGGAAATGGGTCTGGTTGATCCTCACCGTATAACCTACGGTTGGCAACAGGTGCCTTGTACAAGGGGAAAAATTCTTATACCTTTCTAAGGTTCAAACAAGGTTTTCATCGTCTTCGCTCTACTATAGGCAAGTCACTCAGATTTACCATCCCATATAGCAAGGCGAATAATAAGAGTAAGTCGGTATGGTGATCAATCCATCCCGCACCCTAATCATTATCTTGTATACGGTTTAGCGAATCTCGCATTCTAACACTCGGTCATCCTCACAAGCATTGCAGAATTTCCCTTGTCGACGAACCAAGTTCGGATATATCCATAGATTCTGCAAGCTAGACAAACATCTATCGTTCCTTCACAACTCTTAGGTTTTGCGTTACTCCTGTAAGATCGTCTATCGATAAGATCGTAACTTATTCCAGGGTTTTTCCTTCAGCAAGAATGTGCTTGCTTCTTGGCAGGTCTTGGGGCCTGTGGGTTATGGCCCATCTCATCACTTGCAAACCTTGAACTCATCATCGGGGCAACTGATTGTTATTCCAACATGCAACTTCCTAGTATTCTTAAATCCATCCAATTGTACTGTCTTCCTTCCTTCTATTGGCACCAAACTTAGGACATGATTACTCAGACTCATCATGGAATTTCCATTGATCCATATTTCCAACATCGTACCTCCTTTATGTCCAATAGTAATTCATCTCTTCATCGTCGTGGGATATCCCATATACCAAGATAAAACTCATACTTATGAAGTCCATACTCCACTTCGTGGAACATCATTATCCTTTCCAGGGTCAAGCGTCCTTACAGTGGAATATTTGCCATCTCTGCATGGCACTTCTTCAACTGGGAAACGTAAAACACATCATAAACTCCTGACAGTCCTTCGGGTAACTCCAACTTGTAGGCCACTTCTCTCATACGCTCCAAAACTCGGTATGGTCCTACAAATCTCGGGGCTAACTTTCCCTTAACTCCAAATCGTTTAACTCCTCATAGAGGGGACACACGAAGACATGCTCTGTCTCCAATTCCATAGACTACCTCCTTGAGTTTTTTTAGTCTGCGTAACTCTTCAGCCTGGACTGAGCTACCCACTACTAGGAAAAGGCCTACTAATGGCGCACCGGTTTTGCCTACTAATGGCGCACTACCGGTGCGCCATTAGTAGCACGCCACTAGTATTTTTTACTAATGGCGCACCACTGGTGCGCCATTAGTATCTGGTATACTAATGGCGCACCGCACCATTAGTATAGCCCATGGTGTGCCATTAGTATCTGGTATACTAATGGCGCATCACATAGAAGTGCGCCATTAGTAACATTTTTTTTAAATTTTTTCTCGGAATTTTTTTTATTTTTTTTTTCAAAATTTTTTTAAATTTTTTTCGTTTTTTTTCTTAATCTCAGGTCAATATGGCTTAATCTCGGGTCAATATGCTTAATCTCAGGTCAAATCACACTCCGTGGTCAAACTTCCCAAAAGGTCACCCATCCGCACACTACTCCAGCCCAAGCACGCTTAACTTCAGAGTTCTATCCAACCCCAGCAATAGCTCACTTCACAAGCACTTGTTGATATATCTAGCATATCAATCCTATTATACCTTGTTGATGTCTAGGACTTTGTTCATGTTCATGACTATGATGAAATTTTGAAAAATACTTCAAACTTCCCGGTCATATTACGTATCATTTTTTGAAAAAAAAAATCAAAAAAAAATTCAAAACCAATTTTTTTTGAAATTTTTTGAAATTTTTTGCCTCTAGATCTTGAAAGCCGCGTAACTTTTTTCTGTTAGGTTTTTGGGGATTTTGAAAATGTTTGACAAGGTTTCCCCGATTAAATTTGGATGTAACTTTTCGAGTAGATGATTTTTCATATAAAAAACTTTTTAATCCGAGTTCGTATGCAAAAGTTATGGCCATTTTACAAATTTCCAGAGATATTTTGCAAATAAAGTCAAAATTCATATTTGTAAATTTTCCCAACAACTGGACCACATTTCACATGGGAAACTTATTTTCTTTTATTTTTTTGACATTTTTATCATTTTCTTTTATTTGTTAAACTGAAAAGGCGGTCCACGAGGGGGGGGGGGGTGCATTCGGGAACTTTTGGTCCAAGTTAGTAATGGCGCACCGTGGGGTGGTGCGCCATTACTAGTTTTGAAAAGAAAAAAAGGAAAAAAATTTGAATTTTTTTAAAAAACTTAGTAATGGCGCACAAGTGGACAGTGCGCCATTACTAGTTAAAACTAGTAATGGCGCACTGTCCACAGGTGCGCCATTACTAACAAATTTTTTTTTTATTTTTTTTTCAAAACTACTAATGGCGCACTGTGGGTGTGGTGCGCCATTACTATGTCAAGTTATTAATGGCGCACCACTCCCACTGTGCGCCATTAGTAGTTTTGAATTTTTTTTTCCACTAATGGCGCACCGTGGGATGTGGTGCGCCATTAGTATTTGCACACTAATGGCGCACCAACGCACGGTGCGCCATTAGTATTTAGTAATGGCGCGCCACATGTACAGTGCGCCATTAGTGTCCATCCTATCTATAGCCCTTTTCCTAGTAGTGACCTTCAGTCTATCTCGAATCAACTTGACATTCTCTTCTGACTCCTTGATCACATTTGGTCCAAACAACTGATGGTCTCTAACTTCATCTCACACACTCTTGGGGTATCAAACATATAGAGACAAAACTCGTGTTCATTTTGTCTGAATTCCACTCAGTGGAGTACCCTTATCTTTTCCAGGGGTCAACGGTTCTTACAGGGTACTACCACCCTTAAAATGCTCCAATATTCCATAGACCATATTTCCCATATCCTCGAAAATGGTCAACATCTTTCCTCATGGAGTAACTCATAAAATCCAAATCAGTACCAACACTGCTAACTTTATTGATTCTCAAGTTATTACAATCTCCTGTTTTTCCATTACATGCCTCAACTCAACACCTCAATATAAAGGAAAATGTTCTCACTACTACTAGTATATTTCTTCTGTTACAAACTCAACTATTTATCACAAGTCTCCTTCTCCTTCAGACAATCTCTGGCAAAGTGCCCTGCTTCATTACAACGGAAACATATTACTTCTGGCAAGTTTTGAGGTTTCCTTGTGATTATATAGCCTACTTGGGTCCTTGGCTTCCTTTTTGGGCAATTGCTGAGGTAGTGCCCTGTCTCCTTGCACCTTAACAGGTGATATGACTCAGATCCTTCCTGGAATCCAATCTACTTCTCTTCCTAGACTTTTCCATTCCAATCAGGGCTTCTATTTCCTGTGGGTCATACTCTACTTCCTCTGTCGGGAATTCTACTAGATCCCCATTCATACAATTCTGGGAGATGTGTCCTTCTTCTCTACATGAATAGCAAGACTTGGTGCAGGGTTTAATTGGTTCTTATTTGGGTGTGTCCTCCACCTCTTCCTTCATCACAGGTTCTTTTAAAATTTCCATTAGGGCTCCTTTCATTGCTTCTTTCTTCTGCTGGATGGTTCTTGGTACCATGGGGTAAATGTGACACTGAGCAGGGTAGTGGGTAGTCCCTTCACACAAGAAACAAGTGATCTGCCTAGTTGGGCATTCTTCAGCTGGATGACTTCCTTCACAATTTGGGCATTCATCCTTGTGCTCTTTATGGGTGTGTCCTATTTCTCTGCAGAGCTTGCATGCACAAGGTTTCTTCGTATCATCTCCATAAGGCTCCAATTTCTGGGACACAAACCTAGACTTTGGCAAAGTCAACTTAAATTCTTTCCAAGTGGTTACTCCTTGCCATCCATTGATGGTTTCGTACATCCTCCACCAAGTAGCAACACCTCTTTCAAAGAATTGAAGAGCATGCTGGGCCATATCCTTTCCGACTATAGGGTTGTCCTCCATATGATCCTCCATGTTCTGAATCCATCGGTCTGTCTCCAATTGACTCATCGGTCCAGAAAATACGAGCTCATCTCCATTCATCATCTATTGGGTCCATGGGTTTTGGGGGTGAGATAAGAGAGATCGAGAAAGATGCACACATTACAAACAAAGGTTTGAAAAAGACAGATTTTATTTGTGGCTGTCAAAAAACATCAAACAAATGACAGCTCACAATCATCGCAGCTAACGCAAGTATATAATAGGGGTTTGGGCTTCTAATGGTCAATATATCTTCAAAGTCGCCAACTCTTCAAGTCTTGTTCATGCCTCCAATGGCTTGTTCTGATCATGCTTGTCTTTCTCAAGTCCTTTTGCTAGATCATCTCTGTTGACGCGAAGTCTCTCGTGTCGTCCTTTAAGGTTCTGGAGTTGTGTTCCATACTTCTGTGTTTCAACCACCTGGACATGAACCATGATCCTACTGTCCTTTAGTTCCTGACGAATCTCCTGTATCTCGAGGTTTTGCTCCTCCAGCTTGGCTACTCTCATCTTCTGGGTCCTAAGTTCTTCACTGAATGCTTTCTCGTCAAATACTGCTTCTTGTTGGTCCATCTTAACTTCTTAATGTAACATTCCAGATCCTGGTGATACACCGGCTAAAGTTAAAACGTCATCCTTTGTTGATAGGTGCTCCATCAACCTTCTACCATCCAATCCTTCCATGCATATGCGTGCTTAACTCAGCATGGTGACAATAGCATAAGCGGGCGATAACATCATGGATAGCTGTGTTTCTTCCCTTGTCATTGCCATGAGCTATCATTCCATGGTTGATATCTCATGCCTTAGGGTTTTCTTGACAAAACTTTGAGTTTCTAACTCTCCATGTTCCGGTCTTTCTCAAACACACCTTGATCTCGGGTATTGACAAATTCCATAGTCTGCCAAATTCCATAAGGGTAGCCTTCCTAGGGTATACTAATCTGGAAATTCTTTAGAGTCTCCAATTCTCCTAGTCTTCAGAGTCTTCAACCATTGTAGTTTCCATTATCATAATGTATGGTAAGATCCCATTCATTCCGAATGGTCTTAGTTGTCCGATATCTTGTACTTCTTGAAGTGGTCTCATCGGTCGAATCTTCGAGTGGTCAAAAGGGTAAATGATATGGTATCACTAAAGGGAATATTTGAATAAGCTCAGAAGAGAAGAGAGGTAAAATATCTTTTGAAAAAGAAAGTTTTTTTAGAAAATCCTTCCTATGGGTTTGCCAATTTCTAGGGTCACGTCCTACAGTCAACATGTGCTCTGATACTATCTTGTAGCGACCCGACCCGAATGGATCAAGTCTCTGTGCTTAAGTGTCATCCCTGGATCGGTATGCTGACACACACAGTACTCGAAGGATTTATAACAGAGGTAAATCACATGTATAAAGTAACGTAAATACTATTACCTCAATCCATATAGCGGAAGCAACAAGGTTGTGGATTCCCATCAACACCAACGGCAAAGTTGAGTGTAGAAATCGTAACACTAACGTATCACTTACTCGTCGTAAGAAACCTGCAACATGAGACATTGCACCCCGAAACGGGTCAGTACATTGAATGTACTGGCAAATTCACACCATAGAGAAAATGATGAACAATGGCTATCACTACATGCATATATGGCTGGTGGAAAAGCTCTATGGTTATAATGTTTTTGCGAAAAGCCAATTTTTCCCTACAGCAAAGGAATAAATTTTATTTAACTATCATGGTGGTTGTTAAACATTGAGAATGGTTGACAGCATTCTCAATCCCAATTAAGCATCATCATTAAAACCCAACAATATTAATTAAAGTAACATGATGAGATCAACAGGATAATCCAAGAACTAGATACTCAAAACGTCCATAACCGGGGACACGGCTAATCATGATTAGTTTGTACACTCTATAGAGGTTTGTGCACTTTTCCCCACAAGACTCAATCGCCTCCGTTGGATTTCTCGCACTACATGATGTTTGAGAAATGGATGACCGAGACACAGTCTTTCAGAAGCGCTAGCACCTTACGTTGGATAGACCGGTACACCTAATTTCCCCTACATCTGCTAGTCTACCCTGTAAGAGTTTGCACGACTTAATCAACTATGCTAGAGCCCATAATGGCTTGTGGCTGCACACAGAAGTTTCTAGTATGAATAATCTCATGATCCCTTTGAGCCTGGGTGGCGGACTGTAGGATGATCACACGGTATATCCCCTGGATCTCCTAGGACAACACTGGTATATCCCCAGGTGTCCGGGCAAGTCCACTGGTATATCCCCAGGGTGCCCCTAGCAATCCACCTAGATGTGTATTAAGTTGCCACCTTAAGTAAACCATTAATTAACAATCTCACATCTGTCATGGAAACTCTCAAAACCCAATCCACGTCTACGAGCATAGCATGGCAATGTAAGCATAACATAGAAGTAACTCCCAAGGGTTTGAAAGTAAACAGGTAATAGGTACTACCTCAACTACTTCCCATCCCACAATTTGATTAGATCCTAATCATGCAATGTTTGAGGATTGATCTAATGCAATAAAAACTGGGTATGAAAGGGATATGATCAAAGTGTGAACTTGCCTGCAATGTTGACGAAGATGATTTGCACTCAAAACTCTTGATAGTTCTACTCGTCACACTCCGGTCAATCTATCGTAAGCAAGCAATAGTAACCACACATAAGCAATCACTCAAAAGATCAGAAAGAACGAAGAAGATGATTCGGAAAACATCAAAACCAAGCAAATAACTCTTGCAACATAAAACAGTTTCCAACAGTACCAAAATTATGTGAATTTGGCCTTATCAGAAAGTTTAGGTCAAGAGCTTTAATTTGCAAAAAGAATCAACTCAAACGGAGTTATGAAACTCAAGTTACGATCAAATGAAGTTTGAATACAAATCTGTTTGAATTCAAATTTTAAAATTTTCAAAACATGTTCAAGTCGGATTACTGGATAGAGGAGATCATAACAAAGAAGTGGGCATTGGTTTCGTTGAATTTGGACTAACGAGCAAAAAGTGGTGAACGTTTGAAGTACATGGACTAATCTATGAAGAAAAATTATCACGAATAGGTCCCTGGCTGAAATTGAAATAAAAAGAAAAATCCTATCGAACGAACGTTCGCTACAGAAGCATACGCGACGAAAACCGCTCGCTAAGGAGATCTAAACAGAGAACGTCCGTTAAATAATAAAACCTAAAAAAAATAAACCGTTCTAACGAAACAGAAACCGAACTTTAAAATAAATAAAAACCGGGCGGTTTTGTTCTCGGGTTTTACCGGTTCACCAAAGAGAAACCGGCGGCGGCGGCGGTTACTTCGGCGGTAGCGGATCAACGGCGAAGCGGCTCCGGCGGAGCTAGCAGCGGCAGCGAGCGGCGTGGCGGCGGCGCTGGCGAAGGGATGGCGTGGCGCGGCGGCAACAGCTAGCGGCGGCGCGGTGCGCAACGCGGGGCGGCGGTGATCTATGGCGGCGGCGGGCGCGGGATGCGGGAGGGCAGGCGGTGGCTGCGGGAGAGAGAGGGCGGCGGCGGATCGGGGTCCAGGGGGCCCGAGCGCGGCTTAAATAGAGGGGGGGGGGCGAACCTCGGGAGGAGTCCCGAGCTCCCACGGCGGCGCGGCGGTGCTCAGAGCGGAGTCCCGCTCAAAGACGGAGGCGGAGGCGGCGGGGCGCTGGGCTGCGGCCTGGCCCGGTTGGCTGGGCCGGCCCAGTCGGCGAGGGGAATTTTTTTTATAAACATTTTTTTCAGAGAACTAAAATAATAAAATAAATAAATAAATATATTATATAGGCATATAATATATCAAAATTTTCAGAAAAAGATTTTCTACAACGTGGAAATTTTTGTAGCATTAAATAAAATACACACAAATTCTAGTAATTCAAACAGTGCTCCTGTTCTAATAAAGTCCAATGAAAATCATTTTTAAAAAAATACCAAAATAAATTCAAATTTATTTCTCTCCAATTTTCTTTTGTAGGGAATCTTGTTACCCTATTTTCCATGTATTTTGTTTTTGGAGAAAAATAATTTGAATAAAACTCAAATAACTCCAAATTGAAAATAAATTCACCAGAACTTTGAATTTAATTCTTTGAAACTCCCAACTCATATTTCATATAATTTGAAGAAGTCATTTTATCTTCTCTCATGAAAATCATTGAGCTGCATGAAGTTTATGAATTGAAAAATTTCCATCTGAAATTCACATATTTTCAAATACCCTTTTCATTTAATTAAATGGAAGAAGTCATATCATCTTCGCTCAAGGGTTTTGTATTTGAAAAGAATTTGAATTCACAGAGATCATAAAAGCAAGATGAAAGTTTGGGAAGTCCTTTTTATTCCCTCTCATTTAATTTTCAAAAAGATTTCGAATTCACTCACTTTCAGTCAATCAATCGGACAAGCAATCAAATCTATTTATTTATTATAACATTCCAAAATTTAGAATTTTGGGATGTTACAAATAGGAGCAACTTTATTTGGGAGAGATAACTTTTTACCTCTCTTCCTTTTTCTTTTCTTCTTCTTCACCACATCATGTGTGGGTTCAATCCTCTTTTTGGAGCTCCTTATTAATGAGATTGGTTGAATAGAAGGCTCCTCCTCGTTACCCGATTCATCATAAGAAATAATAGGAGGATATTGGGAAGTCTCTTCCCTTTCATTAGCATTCTCTTCATGTTCTGTTTGTTTTCTTTTCCTTATGTAATTGGCAATATAAGGATTTTCAATGCAATTCACCGCACAATACATATAAATTTTCTCTAGATCAAAATGAAGAACATTATCAAGGGCAAATTTTGGAATATCCTTAGTTATATGTTTAATTTCTTCATAACCCAAGAGAAAACTAAGTTCATTATGATGTGCAAGGGAAATCAAGTCATCACAATTTTTGGACATGATACAATCATGAAATAATTTGCATTGGGTACTAAAATGATCACGTTCATTGCAAAGTTCACAAGTATGGCTAAGAAAAATTAAATTTTCAGCACATTCATCTAGCTCTTCTTGCAATAATTTGGTTTCTAAGTACTTATGCCTCTTGCAATATCTATCTTTCCTATTTGGTGTGTACTTACAAACCCAATGCACTCCACAAAAATTGACATGTTTATAGGAGGCATTTTCATCATAACTAGTGCAATCATCATTAGTACTATGGATATTCAAGGAGTTCATACTAACAACATTGCAATCATGCTCATCATTCAAATATTTAGTGCCAAACATTTTAATGCATTCTTCTTCTAACACCTTGGCACAATTTTCCTTTCTATCATACTCACGAAAGATATTAAAGAGATAAAGCATATGAGGTAAACTCAATTCCATTTTTTTGTAGTTTTCTTTTATAAACTAAACTAGGGCTAAAACAAGAAACAAAAAGATTCGATTGCAAGATCTAAAGATATACCTTCAAGCACTCACCTCCCCAGCAACGGCGCCAGAAAAGAGCTTGATGTCTACTACGCAACCTTCTTCTTGTAGACGTTGTTGGGCCTCCAAGTGCAGAGGTTTGTAGGACAGTAGCAAATTTCCCTCAAGTGGATGACCTAAGGTTTATCAATCCGTGGGAGGAATAGGATGAAGATGGTCTCTCTCAAACAACCCTGCAACCAAATAACAAAGAGTCTCTTGTGTCCCCAACACACCTAATACAATGGTAGATTGTATAGGTGTACTAGTTCGGCGGAGATATGGTGATACAAGTGCAATATGGATGGTAGATATAGGTTTTTGTAATCTGAAAAATATAAAAACAGCAAGGTAACTAATGATAAAAGTGAGCGTAAACGGTATTGCAATGATAGGAAACAAGGCCTAGGGTTCATACTTTCACTAGTGCAAGTTCTCTCAACAATAATAACATAATTGGATCATATAACTATCCCTCAACATGCAACAAAGAGTCACTCCAAAGTCACTAATAGTGGAGAACAAATGGAGAGATTATGGTAGGGTACGGAACCACCTCAAAGTTATTCTTTCCAATCAATCCGTTGGGCTATTCCTATAAGTGTCACAAACATCCCTAGAGTTCGTACTAGAATAACACCTTAAGACACAAATCAACCAAAACCCTAATGTCACCTAGATACTCCAATGTCACCTCAAGTATCCGTGGGTATGATTATACGATATGCATCACACAATCTTAGATCCATCTATTCAACCAACACATAGAACCTCAAAGAGTGCCCCAAAGTTTCTACCGGAGAATCACGACGAAAACGTGTGCCAACCCCTATGCATAGGTTCATGGGCGAAACCCGCAAGTTGATCACCAAAACATACATCAAGTGAATCACGTGATATCCCGTTGTCACCACAGATACACACGGCAAGACATACATCAAGTGTTCTCAAATCTTTAAAGACTCAATCCGATAAGATAACTTCAAAGGGAAAACTCAATCCATTACAAGAGAGTAGAGGGGGAGAAGAAACATAAGATCCAACTATAATAGCAAAGCTCGCGATACAACAAGACCGTGCCAAATCAAGAACACAAGAGAGAGAGATCAAACACATAGCTACTGGTACATACCCTCAGCCCCGAGGGTGAACTACTCCCTCCTTGTCATGGAGAGCGCCGGGATGATGAAGATGGCCACCGGTGAGGGTTCCCCCCTCCGGCAGGGTGCCGGAATAGGGTCCCGATTGTTTTTTGGTGGCTACAGAGGCTTGCGGCGGCGGAACTCCCGATCTAATCTCTGTTCTGGAAGTTTTAGGGTACGTGAGTATATATGGGTGCAGGAAGTACGTTGGTGGAGCTTCGGGGCCCCCACGAGGCAGGGGGGCACGCCCTAGGGGGTGGGCACGCCCCCCACCCTCGTGGGCACCTCCCTTCTCTCCTGAGGTGGGGTCCAAGTCCATTCGGTAGCTTTCCTTCCAAAAATAACTTCTCCATTTGATTTCGTTCTGTTTCGACTTTGTTTGATATTCCTTTTCTTCGAAACACTGAAATAGGCAAAAAAACAACAAATCTGGGCTGGGCCTCCGGTTAATAGGTTAGTCCCAAAAGTAATATAATAGTGGAAAATAAAGCCCAATGTTGCCCAAAATAGTAGATAATATAGCATGGAGCAATCAAAAATTATAGATACGTTGGAGACGTATCAGAAGACAATGAGAGCAAATCTTATCCAGAGTTGGATAAGTCAGCTTTACTTGTAGCCCAAGTCAAGCTGCCGCGTGTGTTTGAAATCTGACCGTTGGAACACGTGTCAGTTCCTTAGTGACCCAAGGTCATTTCGGACAAATCAGGTTGGGTTGCCTAGTGGCTATAAATAGCCCACCCCCTACACCATAAATTGGTGGCTGCTCAGAGTTAGTGCCCGGATTTTGTCGTTTGAGAGCAACCCACCTCCGAAGCTTTTGAGAGAGAGAAATCCTTGCGAGGACAAAGCCCAAACACGCAGAGCCAAAGAGTATTAGGCATCACTGAAGTCTTTCTATCCGCGTGACCTGAGGACTTGTTACACTTGAGGACTGTGAATCCTCCAGCCGGTTAGGCGTCGTGTTTTGAGCATCCAAGAGTCATTGTGGATCGCTGGTGAACGAAGTCTGTGAAGGTTTGGAAGTCTACCTTGAAGACTTACCAGAGTGATTGGGCGAGGACTGGGTGTCCTTAGCTCAAGGAGAATAAGGTGAATATGTGGTCTTCTGAGTTGAATCTTAGCCTCCCTAACCAAACGTATAGTTGTCACAACAACTGGAACTGGTCCAACAAATTCTGTGTCCTCACCAAGTGACTGGTTCTATCCTCTTCCTCTCTTTACTTACAGTTTGTCTTCGTGAAGTCATTGCCTGCTTGCACTACCTTATTGACTTCACCGTGTGACTACTATCGTTGTTTGGCTTTATACTATCTTCTATCCCGATCTTTACTACCTAGCTGCTATTAGTCCTCGTGCTTTCACTTCATTGCATACTTGACTATGGCTTGCTTAGTGTAGTCTACCTTCCGCTGCATATCAATATGTTCATTTCTATTGTTTGTCTTTGAAACTCTCATGTATTGAATATTTTCATAAAAATTGCCTATTCACCCCCTCTAGTCGATAACTGATACTTTCAATTGGTATTAGAGCAAGGTACTCCCTTGTTCTGTGTGATTCAGTTTAACCACCTAGAGTTTTAGCTATGTCGACTACAGGGATAATCAAAGTCTCCGCTGCTTGCCCCGTCTTCGATGGAACTGAATATCCCTACTGGAAGAATAAGATGCGCATGCATCTTGAAGCCATTGATGTCGACCTCTGGTATGTCATCAAGAATGGTGTTCCTAAGACTGGTGAAGGTGTCACCCCTGCTGATGTCAAGAAGTTCATTCAACTGGATTCTACTGCCAAGAACATCATCTGTGGTCATCTGACTAAAGGATATTATGGCCGTGTGAGTGCTCTGGAAACGTCGAAGCTAGTCTGGGACTGGCTCTCCAAGGTCAACAAAGGCGTCTCAACCCAGAGAGATCAAAGGATCAGTGTTCTTCGCAACCTCTTCAACCGCTTCAAGAGAAACGACAATGAGAATGTCCAGCTCACGTTTGATCGCCTCACTGGCATCACAAATGAGCTTCATGCTCTTGGCGCCACTGAGATCACCAAGCATGAAATCGTCAAGACACTGCTGAGATCACTTGACAGCTCGTTCGACACCCTTGCCCTGATGATACAAGAACGCCCTGACTTCAAGACACTCGATCCGTCTGACATACTTGAGAGGCTCAACACACATGAGTTCCAGCTTTCTAAGAAAAGAGATATCTATGGTCCCAACTATGGCCGAACTCGCGCTTTGAAGGCAAAAGCTGTTTCCTCATCTGAAGAAGAATCTGAATGCAGTTCTGGTGATCCTAAAGACATTAGAAAGGAGCTTGCTATGCTTGTGAAGAAGTTCCAGAAGTTCACTAAGAAGAAGGGCTTCAGAAAGTCTTCACGATCCAGCTCAAGAAATGATGAAGCTTCCACTCATGACTACAAGAAGAGAACATGTCACAAGTGCAAGAAACCTAGACACTACATCTCTGAGTGTCCACAGTGGGACAATGAGAACAACAACAAGAAGAAGAGCAAGGAATATGATTCTGATGACAAGAAGAAGAAATCCTCAAAGTCTTCTTCCAAGTCCTCGTCCAAGTATTCATTACATAAGAAGAGCTCATCTCGCAAGGCTCGTGCTTTTTTTGGCTAGGAGATGGATTCAGAGGAGGAGTATGCTTCTGAGGAGGCGGAGGTGGAGTCTGAGGAGGAGTCCGTGTTGGAAATATGCCCTAGAGGCAATAATAAAAGTATTATTATTATATTTCCTTGTTCATGATAATTGTCTTTTATTCATGCTATAACTGTATTATCCGGAAATCGTAATACACGTGTGAATACATAGACCACAATATGTCCCTAGTGAGCCTCTAGTTGACTAGCTCGTTGTGATCAACAGATAGTCATGGTTTCCTGGCTATGGACATTGGATGTCGTTGATAACGGGATCACATCATTAGGAGAATGATGTGATGGACAAGACCCAATCCTAAGACTAGCACAAAAGATCGTGTAGTTCATTTGCTAGAGCTTTGCCAATGTCAAGTATCTCTTCCTTCGACCATGAGAGCGTGTAACTCCTGGATATCGTAGGAGTGCTTTGGGTGTATCAAACGTCACAACGTAACTGGGTGACTATAAAGGTGCACTACAGGTATCTCCGAAAGTATCTATTGTTTTATGCGGATCGAGACTGGGATTTGTCACTCCGTGTAAACGGAGAGGTATCTCTGGGCCCACTCGGTAGGACATCATCATATGCGCAATGTGACCAAGGAGTTGATCACGGGATGATGTGTTACGGAACGAGTAAAGTGACTTGCCGGTAATGAGATTGAACAAGGTATTGGATACCGACGATCGAATCTCGGGCAAGTAACATACCGATAGACAAAGGGAATTGAATACGGGATTGATTAAGTCCTTGACATCGTGGTTCATCCGATGAGATCATCGTGGAACATGTGGGAGCCATCATGGGTATCCAGATCCCGCTGTTGGTTATTGACCGGAGAACGTCTCGGTCATGTCTACATGTCTCCCGAACCCGTAGGGTCTACACACTTAAGGTTCGATGACGCTAGGGTTATAAAGGAAGTTTGTATGTGGTTACCGAATGTTGTTCGGAGTCCCGGATGAGATCCCGGACGTCACTAGGAGTTCCGGAATGGTCCGGAGGTAAAGATTTATATATGGGAAGTCCTATTTTGGCCACCGGAAAATGTTCGGGATTTTTCGGTATTGTACCGGGAAGGTTCTAGAAGGTTCCGGAGTGGGGCCCACCTGCATGGGGGGACCCACATGGACGTGGGTAGTGGGGGCAAGGCCCCACACCCCTGGTCAAGGCGCACCAAGATCCCCCCTTAGAAGGAATAAGATCATATCCCGAAGGGATAAGATCAAGATCCCTAAAAAAGGGGGATAACAATCGGTGGGGAAGGAAATAATGAGATTTCTTTCCTCCCACCTTGGCCAACGCCCCAATGGACTTGGAGGGCAAGAAACCAGCCCCTCCACCCCTATATATAGTGGGGAGGCGCATGGGAGCTATACACGAAGTTCTGGCACAGCCCTACCTCTCTCCCTACTCCTCCTCTCCCATGGTGCTTGGCGAAGCCCTGCTGGATTGCCACGCTCCTCCACCACCACCACGCCGTTGTGCTGCTGTTGGATGGAGTCTTCCTCAACCTCTCCCTCTCTCCTTGCTAGATCAAGGCGTGGGAGACGTCACCGGGCTGTACGTGTGTTGAACGCGGAGGTGCCGTCCGTTCGGCACTAGGATCATCGGTGATTTGAATCACGACGAGTACGACTCCATCAACCCCGTTCACTTGAACGCTTCCGCTTAGCGATCTACAAGGGTATGTAGATGCACTCTCTTTCTACTCGTTGCTGGTCTCTCCATAGATAGATCTTGGTGACACGTAGGAAAATTTTGAATTTCTGCTACGTTCCCCAACAGTGGCATCATGAGCTAGGTCTATTGTGTAGATTCTTTGCACGAGTAGAACACAAAGTAGTTGTGGGCGTTGATGTTGTTCAATATGCTTACCGTTACTAGTCCAATCTTGTTTCGACGGTATTGTGGGATGAAGCGGCCCGGACCGACCTTACACGTACTCTTACGTGAGACAGGTTCCACCGATTGACATGCACTTGGTGCATAAGGTGGCTAGCGGGTGCCAGTCTCTCCCACTTTAGTCGGAACGGATTCGATGAAAAGGGTCCTTATGAAGGGTAAATAGCAATTGGCATATCACGTTGTGGTCTTACGTAGGTAAGAAACGTTCTTGCTAGAAACCCATAGCAGCCACGTAAAACATGCAACAACAATTAGAGGACGTCTAACTTGTTTTTGCAGGGTATGCTATGTGATGTGATATGGCCAAGAAGAATGTGATGAATGATATGTGATGTATGAGATTGATTATGTTCTTGTAATAGGATTCACGACTTGCATGTCGATGAGTATGACAACCGGCAGGAGCCATAGGAGTTGTCTTTATTTATTGTATGACCTGCGTGTCATTGAAGAACGCCATGTAAACTACTTTACTTTATTGCTAAATGCGTTAGTCATAGAAGTAGAAGTAGTCGTTGGCGTGACAACTTCATGAAGACACGATGATGGAGATCATGATGATGGAGATCATGGTGTCGTGCCGGTGACGATGATGATCATGGAGCCCCGAAGATGAAGATCAAAAGGAGCAAAATGATATTGGCCATATCATGTCACTATTTGATTGCATGTGATGTTTATCATGTTTATGCATCTTGTTTGCTTAGGACAACGGTAGTAAATAAGATGATCCCTTACAAAATTTCAAGAAGTGTTCTCCCCTAACTGTGCACCGTTGCTACAGTTCGTCGCTTCTAAGCACCACGTGATGATCGGGTGTGATGGATTCTTACGTTCACATACAACGGGTGTAAGACAGTTTTACACAGCGAAAACACTTAGGGTTAACTTGACGAGCCTAGCTTGTGCAGACATGGCCTCGGAACACGGAGACCGAAAGGTCGAGCACGAGTCGTATGGTAGATACGATCAACATGAAGATGTTCACCGATGATGACTAGTCCGTCTCACGTGATGATCGGACACGGCCTAGTTGACTCGGATCATGTGATCACTTAGATGACCAGAGGGATGTCTATCTAAGTGGGAGTTCATAAGATGAACTTAATTATCCTGAACATAGTCAAAAGACCTTTTGCAAATTATGTCGTAAGCTCGCGCTTTAGTTCCACTGTTTAGATATGTTCCTAGAGAAAATATAGTTGAAAGTTGATAGTAGCGATTATGCGATCAGTAGAAAGCTTATGTCCTTAATGCACCGCTCAGTGTGCTGAACCCCAATGTCGTTTGTCGATGTTGCGAACATCGGACATACACGTTTTGATAACTACGTGATAGTTCAATTAAATGGTTTAAGTAGAGGCACCAAAGACGTTTTCGAAACGTCGCGGAACATATGAGATGTTTCGAGGGCTGAAATTGGGATTTCAGGCTTGTCCCCACGTCAAGAGGTATAAGACCTCCGACGATTTTCTTAGCCTGCAAACTAAGGGAGAAAAGCTCAATCGTTGAGCTTGTGCTCAGATTGTCTGAGCACAACAATCACTTGAATCGAGTGGGAGTTGATCCTCCAAATGAGATAGTGATGTTTCCCCAAAGTCATTGCCACCAAGCTGCTAGAGCTTCGTGATTAACTATAACATATCAGGGATAGATATGATGATCCTTGAAATATTCATGATGTTTGACACCGCGAAAGTAGAAATCAAGAAGGAGCATCAATTGTTGATGGTTGGTGAAACCACTAGTTTCAAGAAGGGCAAGGGAACAAAGGGATACTTCATGAAACGACAATTCAGCTGCTGCTCTAGTGAAGAAACCCAAGGTTTAACCCAAACCCGAGACTAAGTGCTTCTGTAATAAGGGGAACAACCACTGGAGCAGCATTACCCTAGATACTTGGTAGATGAGAAGGCTGGCAAGGTCGATAGAAGTATATTGGATATACATTATGTTAATGTGTACTTTACTAGTACTCCTAGTAGCACCAGGGTATTGGATACCGGTTCGGTTGCTAAGTGTTAGTAACTCGAAATAAAAGCTACGGAATAAACGGAGACTAGCTAAAGGTGAGCTGACGATATATGTTGGAAGTGTTTCCAAGGTTGATATGATCAAGCATCGCACGCTCCCTCTACCATCGAGATTGGTGTTTGCGTTGAGCATAGACATGATTGGATTATGTCTATCACAATACGGTTATTCATTTAAGGAGAATAATGGTTACTCTATTTTTGAATAATACCTTCAATGGTCTTGCACCTAAAGGAATGGTTTATTGAATCTCGGTCGTAGTGATACACATTTTCATGCCAAAAGATATAAGATAGAAATGATAGTACCACTTACTTGTGGCACTGCCATGTAAGTCATAATGGTATAAAACGCATGAAGAAGCTCCATGTTGATGGATCTTTGGACTCACTCGTTTTTGAAAAGTTTGAGACATGCGAACCATGTCTATTGGTGTATATGCATGAAGAAACTCCATGCGAATGGATCGTTCGGAATCACTTGATTTTGAATCACTTGAGATATGCAAATCATACCACATGGGCAAGATGACTGAAAAGCCTCATTTTCAGTAAGATGGAACAAGATAGCAACTTGTTGGAAGTAACACATTTTGATGTGTGCAGTCGAATGAGTGCTGAGGCATGCAGTGAATATCATTATGTTCTTACTTCACAGATGATTCGAGTAAATGTTGAGTATATTTACTTGATGAAACACAAGTCTGAATTATTGAATGGTTCAAGTAATTTCAGAGTGAAGTAGAAGATCATTGTGACAAGAGGATAAAATTTCTATGATATGATCATAGAGATGAATATCTGAGTTACGAGTTTTGGCACACAATTAAGACATTGTGGAAATTGTTTCGCAATTAATACCGCCTGGAACACCATAATGTGATGGTGTGTCCGAACATCATAGTTGCACCCTATTGGATATTGTGCGTACCATGATGTCTCTTATCGAATTACCACTATCGTTCATGGGTTAGGCATTAGAGACAACCACATTCACTTTAAATAGGGCACCACGTAATTCCGATGAGATGACACCGTATGAATTATGGTTTAGAGAAACCTAAGTTGTCGTTTCTTAAAAGTTTGGGGCTGCGACGCTTATATGAAAAAGTTTCAGGTTGATAAGCTCGAACCCAAAGCGGATAAAATGCATCTTCATAGGAAACCCAAAACAGTTGGGTATACCTCCTAATTCGGATCCGAAAGCAATATGGATTGTTTCTAGAATCGGGTCCTTTCTCGAGGAAAAGTTTCTCTCGAAAGAATTGAGTGGGAGCATGGTGGAGACTTGATGAGGTTATTGAACCGTCTCTTCAACTAGTGTGTGACAGGGCACAGGGAGTTGTTCCTGTGGCACCTACACCAATTGAAGTGGAAGCTTATGATATTGATCATGAAACTTCGGATCAAGTCACTCCCAAACCTCGTAGGATGACAAGGATGCGTACTACTTCAGAGTGGTACGTAATCCTGTCTTGAAGGTCATGTTGCTAGACAACAATGAACCTACGAGCTATGGAGAAGCGATGGTGGGCCCGGATTCCGATAAATGGCTTGAGGCCATAAAATCCGAGAGAGGATCCATGTATGAAAACAAAGTGTAGACCTTGGCAGAACGGCTCGATGGTCGTAAGGCTAATGAGTACAGATGGATTTCAAAAGGAAGATGGACAATGATGGTAAATGTCACCATTAAGAAAGCTCGACTTGTCGTTAAGATGTTTTCCGACAAGTTCAAGGAGTTGACTACGATGAGATTTTCTCACTCGTAGCGATGCTAAGAGTCTGTTGGAATTATATTAGCGATTACTGCATTATTTATGAAATCTTGCAGATAGGATGTCAAAACATTGTTTCCTCGACGATTTTAATGAGGAAAGGTTGTATGTGATACAACCGGAAGGTTTTGTCAATCCCGAAAGATGCTAATAAGTATGCAAAGCTCCAGCAATCCTTCTAAGGACTGGAGTGAGCATCTCGGAGTTGGAATGTATGCTTTGATGATGATCAAAAATTTTGGGTTTGTACAAAGTTTATGAGAAACTTGTATTTCCAAAGAAGTGAGTGGGAGCACTATAGAATTTCTGATGAGTATATGTTGTTGACATATTGTTGATCAGAAATGACGTAGAATTTCTGGAAAGCATATAGGGTTATTTTGAAAGTGTTTTTCAATGGAAAGCCTGGATTAAGCTACTTGAACATTGAGCATCAAGATCTATAAGGATAGATCAAAATGCTTAATAATACTTTCAAATGAGCACATACCTTGACATGATCTTGAAGGTGTTCAAGATGGACCAGTCAAAGAAGGAGTTCTTGCCTGAGTTGTAAGGTACGAAGTTAAGACTTAAAGCTCGACCACGGCAGAATAGAGAGAAAGGACGAAGGTCATCCCCTATGCTTAAGACATAGGCTCTTCAGTATGCTATGCTGTGTACCGCACCTGAAGTGTGCCTTGCCATGAGTTAGTCAAGGGGTACAAGAGTGATCCAAGAATGGCTCACAGGACAGCGGTCAAAGTTATCCTTAGTAACTAGTGGACTAAGGAATTTTCTCGATTATGGAGGTGGTAAAAGAGTTCGTCGTAAAGGTTACGACGATGCAAGCTTGACACCTATCCGGATAGCTCTGAGTAGAGAGACCGGATACATATAATGGAGCAATAATTTAGAATAGCTCCAAGTAGAACAGTTGTTTGGAATAGCTCCAAATAGAGCGTGGTAGCTGCATCTAGGAGATGACATAGAGATTTGTAAAGCACACACGGATCTGAAAGGTTCAGACCCGTTGACTAAAACCTCTCTCACAAGCAACATGATCAAACATAAAACTCATTGAGTGTTAATCACATAGTGATGTGAACTAGACTACTGACTCTAGTAAACTCTTGGGTATTAGTCACATGGCGATGTGACCTGTGAGTCTTAATCACATGGCGATGTGAACTAGATTATTGACTCTAGTGCAAGTGGGAGACTGTTGGAAATATGCCCTAGAGGCAATAATAAAAGTATTATTATTATATTTCCTTGTTCATGATAATTGTCTTTTATTCATGCTATAACTGTATTATCCGGAAATCGTAATACACGTGTGAATACATAGACCACAATATGTCCCTAGTGAGCCTCTAGTTGACTAGCTCGTTGTGATCAACAGATAGTCATGGTTTCCTGGCTATGGACATTGGATGTCGTTGATAACGGGATCACATCATTAGGAGAATGATGTGATGGACAAGACCCAATCCTAAGACTAGCACAAAAGATCATGTAGTTCATTTGCTAGAGCTTTGCCAATGTCAAGTATCTCTTCCTTCGACCATGAGAGCGTGTAACTCCTGGATATCGTAGGAGTGCTTTGGGTGTATCAAACGTCACAACGTAACTGGGTGACTATAAAGGTGCACTACAGGTATCTCCGAAAGTATCTATTGTTTTATGCGGATCGAGACTGGGATTTGTCACTCCGTGTAAACGGAGAGGTATCTCTGGGCCCACTCGGTAGGACATCATCATATGCGCAATGTGACCAAGGAGTTGATCACGGGATGATGTGTTACGGAACGAGTAAAGTGACTTGCCGGTAACGAGATTGAACAAGGTATTGGATACCGACGATCGAATCTCGGGCAAGTAACATACCGATAGACAAAGGGAATTGAATACGGGATTGATTAAGTCCTTGACATCGTGGTTCATCCGATGAGATCATCGTGGAACATGTGGGAGCCATCATGGGTATCCAGATCCCGCTGTTGGTTATTGACCGGAGAACGTCTCGGTCATGTCTACATGTCTCCTGAACCCGTAGGGTCTACACACTTAAGGTTCGATGACGCTAGGGTTATAAAGGAAGTTTGTATGTGGTTACCGAATGTTGTTAGGAGTCCCGGATGAGATCCCGGACGTCACGAGGAGTTCCGGAATGGTCCGGAGGTAAAGATTTATATATGGGAAGTCCTATTTTGGCCACCGGAAAATGTTCGGGATTTTTCGGTATTGTACCGGGAAGGTTCTAGAAGGTTCCGGAGTGGGGCCCACCTGCATGGGGGGACCCACATGGACGTGGGTAGTGGGGGCAAGGCCCCACACCCCTGGTCAAGGCGCACCAAGATCCCCCCTTAGAAGGAATAAGATCATATCCCGAAGGGATAAGATCAAGATCCCTAAAAAAGGGGGATAACAATCGGTGGGGAAGGAAATAATGAGATTTCTTTCCTCCCACCTTGGCCAACGCCCCAATGGACTTGGAGGGCAAGAAACCAGCCCCTCCACCCCTATATATAGTGGGGAGGCGCATGGGAGCTATACACGAAGTTCTGGCACAGCCCTACCTCTCTCCCTACTCCTCCTCTCCCATGGTGCTTGGCGAAGCCCTGCTGGATTGCCACGCTCCTCCACCACCACCACGCCGTTGTGCTGCTGTTGGATGGAGTCTTCCTCAACCTCTCCCTCTCTCCTTGCTGGATCAAGGCGTGGGAGACGTCACTGGGCTGTACGTGTGTTGAACGCGGAGGTGCCGTCCGTTCGGCACTAGGATCATCGGTGATTTGAATCACGACGAGTACGACTCCATCAACCCCGTTCACTTGAACGCTTCCGCTTAGCGATCTACAAGGGTATGTAGATGCACTCTCTTTCTACTCGTTGCTGGTCTCTCCATAGATAGATCTTGGTGACACGTAGGAAAATTTTGAATTTCTGCTACGTTCCCCAACAGTCCGACCCTGGCATTGCAAGTCTGGCTCTAGCTACAACCTACGTTGCCAAGTCCATCTTCAACACTGAAGACAATGGCCTTGTCACCAACGCCGATGCTAATGACAAGGACGACTCTGCTCCCACCTACTGCTTCATGGCACGTGGTGCCAAGGTAAAATCACGCAATGCTTACTTTCAAACATCAACTGAAGATGACTCTAATTGTGAATCCAAACCCAGCTACAAAACACTTGCTAAAATTGCAACTGAACAATAGAAAGCTATGGAACATACTCAAAAACTGTTAGACAAAAGCGATGACCTGTTGGACGCGGAAATGACCCGTTCTCAGTCCTTAATTGAAGACATAGAAAATCTTCATGTTAAGTACCAGGAACTTGAAAGTTGTCATGAAACGCTCTCAACCACTCATGAAAAGCTTTCCTATGATTATCTTCAAAGGAAGCAAGAGCTTGAGAAATTGAGAGCGGCTCATGAAGATCTTCAGAAAGAGAATGAGTCACTTCGCGCTCAACAGATCAGTCCCGCTCAGGAAGGATTTGAACCACCATTTCTAAAACGCCTTGAGTGTAATAACGCGACTTCTATTGCTAAATGTTCTACTGCTGCTACAGTTGCAATATCTTCAACTGTTGATGTGGTAACTAACCCCTCTGCTGAGGATACCACTACTATTGCTGATGAAAATGCTAGGTTGAAGACATTGCTTGAAACAGGGATGTACAAAATTCTCAAAGGGCATCAGACACTGTGCGATGTCCTCAAAAAGCAGATTCTGAACCGAAACCCTAGGAAAGAGGGTGTTGGGTTCGAGAGGAAAATGAATGTTGATGGCTCCTACTGGAAGCCTAAGCAGTACCCCGAATCCACATGGGTTGCTGCAAAGGGACCTTCAGTGGATCCATCCACCTTATCTGGCTTCACTTGTGCTAACCCTATTATCATTGATGACTCCTTTGATGCAAATTATAAAATGTTTAAGAATCAGAATGGTGAAGTGTTTGCCAGGTATATTGGTACTAACTGTAGGAATGGGCCACCTATGAAGAAGATCTGGCTTCCTAAAAGTTGTCTTGAGAATCTTCCTGTGAATGTCATCATGACACCGCCTGGGAAGAAGATAAATCCCATACCAAAGGCTTCATATGGTCCAAAGGCTTCATACAGATACATGACTCACCCGAGTCACCCTAACGCCAATGTTTTGCAGGGAAATCATACTCATACTTATGAATATGAGCGTGTATCGTCAAACCGCTATGTTCATAAGACTAAGAACTAATCTGCTTATTCATATGAGTACTATTCACCTCTTGCAAGGCTATTTGCTAGGGCTTCAAAGCCGAAGTTCTCAGATGCTGCACTTAGACTCATTGCTTCTAAGCCACCCCTGAAGATGTGGGTGGTTAATAAGAATTAACTTTCTTTTGCAGGGAAAGGTCTCCAGCCGGAAATCAAAGGCGTCTGATGCTAATGCTGGGGACCTAAAACATCTTGTAGGGTGCAAGATCAAATGCCCAAATGGTCTTACTATGGTATGACACCTCATGCTTCAGAATGGATTATGGACATCGGATGCACTAATCATATGACTGGTGATTAAAGTCTTCTCATGGACTCAACTTTACGTCCATCTGACAAGAGTCACATCACATTTGCTGACACTGGTAAAAGCAAGGTATTGGGTCTAGGTAGAGTTGCAATCTCAAAGGATCAGCACATGGATAAAGTGATGCTTGTTGAATCCCTTGGTTTCAACTTAATGTCTGTCTCAATGCTTTGTGACTTGAACATGATTGTGATATTTGGAAAATACCGTTGCCTTGTACTAATGGAATCTGACAAGTCTCTAGTCTTTGAAGGGTACCGGAAAGATGATCTGTACATGGTAGATTTCTCAGCAGGACCACAACTTGCCGTATGTCTTCTAGCAAAAGCTTCAGAGTGCTGGCTCTGGCATCGGAGGCTAGGGCATGCTGGCATGAGGAACTTACACACTCTCTCAAAGAAGAAGCATGTCATAGGCATCGAGGGCGTCAAGTTCAAGAAGGATCACTTGTGCGGTGCCTGCATAGCTGGAAAGATGACTAGGGCCAAGCATCCCTCAAAGACAATCATGACGACATCTCAACCCTTCAAGCTGCTACACATGGACTTATTTGGCCCTACTCACTACTCTACTCTCACTACTACTGCTTGTCTCTATGGCTTCGTCATTGTTGATGATTATTCAAGATATACGTGGGTGCATATAATTATCTACAAGACTGAAGTGCAGGATGTCTTCATACGCTTCGCCAACTGTGCCATGAACAACTATGGCGTCAAGATCAAGCATATCAGAAGTGACAATGGCACAGAGTTCAAGAACACCGCCCTCGACCTTTACCTGGATACATTAGGCATCACCCATGAGTTCTCCGCTCCATACACACCTCAGCAGAATGGCATCGTGGAGCGCAAGAACAGAACACACATTGAGATGGCTCGGATGATGCTTGATGAATACAAGACTCCAAGAAAGTTCTGGCCTGAAGCTATTGATACTGCATGCCATGTCATCAACTGTGTTTATCTTCACAAGCTTCTGAACAAAACATCCTATGAACTCCTCATTGAGAGCACCTGCCAAATGTGCTAGATGAAGTTCCACCTAGTGAATCCATCAAGCTCATGGGAACTGGAGAAATCATACCAAATGAAGCACAACCTGAAGAGGAACTTATCATTTCTGCACCCAATCAACCTGAAGATAGTGCTTATCCTGAAGAAAATCCTCCTAACGATGACAATGATCAGCAAGAGCAAAATCTTCGTCCGGTTCATCCTCGTGTTGCAAATGAAGTACAACTTGAGAAGATAATTGATAGCATCAATGCACCTGGTCCACTCACTCGTTCAAGAGCAACACAGCTAGCAAATTTCTGTGGGCACTTTGCATTTGTCTCAATATCTGAACCCAAGTAAGTTGCTGAAGCCTTCATGGAACCTGAATGGATTCAAGCTATGCAAGAAGAGCTTCAACAGTTCAAGCTGAACAATGTCTGGGAACTTGTCAAGCGTCCTGACCCCCGCAAATCAGCCTGGGCGTTCGGGTAATACGGTTTATTCTGTTCAGTTAGTTTGGTTTACGGGTAATACAGTTAGTTGAAAATGAAAACCAAACTTGTGTCTGCCAGAAAAAGAACCGTACCCAAATTACCTGAAAATTTTGGTTCGGGTAATTCGGGTACCCATAACCCGAAATATTCAGACCAGCATATTGTACAAAATTCAGGTTTGAAAATTCAGTGCAACATAGCCTCACAATCACAGCAGTAAAAAAAATCAGATATAACAAAAGCACAAATTTAGTCTCAAGTGATATGCAAGTGCACAGGAGAAATGCACAGTGGACAACACAAGCACAGATTCATGCATTTAGCAACATGACATCAAATTTGACAATAATAGACTCACATCACAGTCTCATACTCTCATAGGTGATAGCTCCCAACACACCAGTGCATAACAGCAGTGCACAACACAAGTCGTCCAAACAGACAATAAACATGGTTCAAGCTGAATAGGTCCAAACAGTCACAAACACACACAAGACACAAGTAATAGTTCCAAGCTGAGATAACCATAGCTAATATTTTAAGGGCTTAACAAGTTTCCTTGAGGGCGAAGGTGAGAAAACCATTGAAGATACAACACAAGAAGAGAGTCCGAGAGTGAGCTGAGAGTGTTCCTTAGGTTGGCGGCACACTTGATGTTCTTCTGGTATTCCCTGCAAAAGTGGAAGGAAAATCACTTGAATATAGTGCAAGTGCAAAACAAATTAAAACAGAAATCTTGCGTAACATTAAGGTGATATGTATATGAGATCATGCATATCATTTCCACTTTCCCACCATAGTTTCCAACATATCAAGTTGAAAACAACATGCAAGTTACAGGGGAAATCTTGCAAGAATTTTACTCACCAAGACTTATGATTTGGTGTCATCAATGGTGATGTGGACACCAGCACTTGTACCGGACTTAGCATTAGCAACACTCAGATCAGACAATTCTTGAAGTACCGCTGAAATAAATGGAGTAAGCGAGAGAATGTAAGTATGAACAAAATGGAAAGCACATATCTAAGAGTAACTTGTTTGCATAATTACCTTCCTCTAGGTTGGCAAGTAGCTCTTCATTCTCTTCATTGTTAACATGAATTTCTCTTCGCAACCAATCCTGAGTACAAATTAGTGCCTGCACCATGAATGGAGTGAGCGAGCTTCGGAACTCATCAAGAATGCGTCCACCGGTGCTAAAAGCTGACTCTGATGCTACTGTAGATATCGGGAAAGCTAGGACATCACAAGCTAAACGTGATAGCACAGGGAATCTAGATGAGTTGACCTTCCACCACTCAAGAATGTTGAATTTGCTGCTGTTTGCTTCATTATCCTCTGTAAGATACTTTTCAAGTTCAGACTTCGAAGGGCTGATGCTGATTCCATAGTCATTCATTCTCATTCTCTTTGCAGTCAAGGAACTCATCAAGCTTTCGCTGCTGTCCTCTTCAAAGCTAGGTGCATCATCAGGCTACACTTCTTGCCCAGTTGGACCATATAACTTAACATACTCTTGGAACAGATTTGTAAGAGTTGTATTCATTTTTGTCCACACCTCCTCTCCATTGATCTGCCCAAACATTTCAAAAGTTGCAATCTTGATGTAATTTGACAACTTGTATCTTGGATCAAGAGCAACAGCCACAAAGATCAAGATGTTGAAGCTCTTGTGATCTGCTCAATACTTGTTGTACTTGTCCATCATCCTTTCTCCCATCTCTCTCTGCAAAGGGTCTCCACTTCCACACCAAGCCCTCAGCAAGACAATGATATCAACAATTTGATGGAAAAGATGTGAGATGTGCAATGATTTGAGGCTGAAACACGAAGGGTAAGCTTATAGAAATGCTCAAGAAACTCTGCCATCTTTGAAGCATTATCCCAATCTTCTGGTCGAGGCACTCCTGGCATTTTGTCGCCATTTAGATCAATTGCAAAGTATGGGTCCTCTCCTTCATACCTCACGAACACCTTCTCATATGTGGCTGCAGCTTTCAGCATTAAGAATGTGGAGTTCCATCTAGTGCATACATCAAGTGACAAGAAACCTTTATTTGCCAACTTCTCTAATTTAGCAAATTCTTGAACTTAATTCTAGCTGGAGAATTCTTAACAAACTTGACTACAGCACAGACTCGCTTCACCGAGATATCCAACTCTTTTAGCCCATCGGTAACTATCAAGTTCAGAATATGAGCAGCACATCCCATGTGCATATATTCTCCTTTCCCTACACTTGCATTGGCACTGTTCATGATCCTCTTTATGTAGCTTACCGCTCCATCATTTGGTGAGGCATTGTCAACTGTTACTGAAAACACCTTATCTATGCCCCACTCAATCAAACACTTCTCCAGGTCCTTCCCAATGTCTTCCCCCTTATGACCCCTCACCAAGAAAAACCCAATCATACACTTATGCAGAATCTAGTCATTGTCAATAAAATGGGCTATCACACACATAAAATTCTGCTTTTGGGAAGATGTCCATGTGTCGGTAGTTACACAAACTCTTTCACAAGATTCTTTGAAGAATTTATTTAGCTTGACTTTCTCCCTATAATGAATGCAGACACAATATCTAGTAACCGTCCTCCTGGATGGGACATTGAAATGAAGACAAGCCTTTGCCACAAACCTTGTAAATCCTGGCTTCTCAACAAATGCAAACGGAAGCTCATCCACAATTACCATTTCAGACAAAGCATCTCTAAGCTTATCCTGATCGAATCTCCAGGTAGTGACTGAACACTTACTAGTATCCCCCTGATTCGGAGTAGCTTGTAGAGTTGGCTGCTTGTCATCCTTGACGCTATGAGGATTTCTCTTGCAGGTCGTCAAATGCTTCAACAAGGATGATGTACCATTCCTTTTAGGAACACAAGCAAGCTCACTTTTGCAATAGTTGCATGTTGCTGTCATGGCATTTACTTCCTTGCTAAAATGATTCCAAACTTCCGACCGTGGAGCCATTTCCTTCCTTTTCTTGGCATTTGCTGTATTCTTCTCAGCCTCGGTCGTCTCCTTCTGCTGCTGGTTGGGGAGCTATTGCCCATCATGACTGTCCTTCTCCGAGTTCAAAGCATTGTAAGGGGAGGTGCCTGATAGCGAAATACGAGAACTTTGGTCTGCCATCTACAAACAACAAATGACACAACTAGTTAGCCTAACATATCAGCAATGAGAAGTGACAATTTGTTACAGAAAATATAACAGTATAAGTAAGATGAAATAGTATGTTTAACAATAAAATATATAACATCACTCATAGTTACAAGAAATAGTACATCTAACAGTAGAATTTAGCCTAATAGTACACTTTATCTACAACTAGTGAACTAACAAGTCTGTTGTTTGCAACTCTGCATACACTTATACACATACATCAATTGTGCTGTCTGCATAAGGTGTCAAAAAAATCTGCTGTCTACATACACATACTAGTAATTACAGTACTTGAGCATCTGAATCAGGACTCAAACTCACTATCTATATAAATTTTAGCTACACGCCTACAGCCGATACACCAACAAGTCAACGAACACTTGACTACTTGAGCAGTTGAGCATCTGAATCGGGACAAAGTGAAACTTGGGGAGTGACAAAGTCAAGGGACTAACCACTCATGTTGATCACTTGCTGTTGCTGCCGTCGACCGTGCTCAGTGTGTTGACTCCGGCCGGTGGCTCGCGCATCTCCGTCTCCACTGGATCCAGCAACCGCGGCTCCTTCGGCACATCGCTACAGCATCCTGCATCATGACCTGCCCGCATGCCTCACGCCATCACGCGCCGTCCCGCCTCCCGCGTCATCGCCGCTGCCACTGCTGGGGAGTAGGGTTAGGACGAGAGGGAGGAGGGGTCGAGGGTTTGGGAGTCTGTGTTTCGTGTGACTGTGTGAGGGTGGGAGGCTTTATACGAGCCGTGGGGAGAGGTGAGTTGGGCCTAGGCCGCGCAACCGCATGTGTGACCCAGTGACCGTGTGATACATTGGTTATATAAACTTCGGCTAATATGGTTTTTTCGGGTTTTCGAGACTGGTAACCGAACCCTTACCTGAAGACCGAAAAGTCTGAAAATAAGAACCGTACTGAAGACCGATACCCGAATTAACCGACATTTCGAGTATTACGGTTCGGTTCGGGTTCGGGTAACGGGTTCGGGTACCCGAACGCCCAGGCTGACCCGCAAGCACAACATAATAGGCACAAAATGGATATATCGCAACAAGCAAGATGAGCATGATCAAGTTGTCAGAAACAAGGCTCGTCTCGTTGCTCAAGGATACACTCAAGTTGAATGAATTGACTTCGATGAAACATTTGCTCCTGTGGCTAGGCTTGAAGCCATTCGCATACTGCTAGCCTACGCAAATCATCACAACATCCTTCTGTATCAAATGGATGTGAAGAGTGCTTTTCTCAATGGCAAGATTGAAGAAGAAGTGTATGTTGCACAACCTCCTGACTTTGAAGATCTAAAACATCCTAATATGGTGTACAAGCTAAACAAGGCACTATATGGCCTCAAACAAGCCCCTCGCGCTTGGCATGACACACTCAAAGACTTCCTGAAGAGCAAAGGCTTCAAACCTAGTTCCCTGGATCCCACACTCTTCACGAAGACATATGATGGTGAACTGTTTGTGTGCCAAATATATGTGGATGACATTATCTTCGGCTGCACCAACCAGAAATACAGTGATGAGTTTGGACACATGATGCAAGAGCAATATCAGATGTCCATGATGGGTGAGCTGAAGTTCTTCCTTGGTCTTCAAATTCATCAGCAAAGCAATGGCATCTTCATATCTCAAGAGAAATATCTCAAAGATTGCCTGAAGAAGTTTGAATGCAAGACTGCAAAGGTTATACGACGCCAATGCCAACCAAGAGTCATTTGGGTCCTGATGCCAATGGTAAAGAGTTCGATCAAAAGGTATACCGCTCCATGATTGGTTCTTTACTTTATTTATGTGCATCTAGACCAGATATTATGCTTAGTGTTTGCATGTGTGCTCGATTCCAAGCGGCACCAAAGGAATCGCATCACTTAGCTGTGAAGCGAATTCTTCGATATTTGGCTTACACCCCAACACTAGGATTATGGTATCCAAAGGGCTCAGAGTTTGATCTAGTTGGATTCTCGGATGCTAATTATGCTGGTGACAAGGTGGATCGCAAGTCTACATCAGGCACATGTCAGTTTATGGGACGATCACTTGTCTGTTGGTCTTTAAAGAAGCAGAACTGTGTATCACTCTCCACTGCTGAATCTGAATACATTCTTGCTGCGCTCAGCTTCTATGGATGAAGCAAACACTCAAGGACTATGGCATCCATCTGAAACAAGTACCACTCTACTGCGACAATGAAAGCGCCATCAAGATTTCCAACAACCCAGTTCAGCACTCGAAGACAAAGCACATTGAAATTCGTCATCACTTTCTTAGAGATCATGTCATGAAGGAAGATATTGATATCATACACGTCAACACTGAAGAGCAATTGGCAGATATCTTCACAAAGCCCTTGGATGAGAAAAGGTTTTGCAAGTTGCGGTGTGAGCTAAATATCTTGGAATCCTCAAATGTCCTGTGATCAGGCATGCATCCTAACACTTATGCATGTTGATGACTTAGATGTGCAATACATGAAGTAATGTATATCTTCAATCAATGAAGACTTACACTCTGAGTGTGAATACATTAATGCGGAATTCGACTTCGGAGCGCCACGATAATTGTGCGCCGTGTCTGGGTCTAATACTTCCTATACGGTGGGTAACGCCACCACCAAATTCTTCATTCTTGAAGTGATTTTCTCATGGCATTACATTTGCTATGTCTTTGCATTTGATTTGTCTTCAATACTAACACGACTTCTTGTTTATCTTCACAATGTTGATTTGGTCTTATTCTGATATATACATATATTAGTGTTCTGTCCTCTACAACATTCACTTATAGCTATGTCTTCTCATTTGAATCTTTTGAACTAAGTGAATGTGATCAGACCCTAACCTCTCTATGCTTCCTATCTCAAACTCTATCTATCCAAATCATATGCATCCTGTTGAAACTGCTGAATGTCTTCTCTACGTCCTTGTCAGCAAAAGATACAGAGACAGACATTAAATCTGTTTTAAATGCTCAATTCTTATTGCCCGAAACCCGGAGAAGCCAGAATGACCACCCGACAGTCCAGGCATGCGTGGGAACATGGAACAACTCCAAATGTGTTGCATGTTCGCCACATGTCCCTCAGATGTGAACTGCCAGGGGCACATGCGTAATTGCGCTGTGCCATCTCTTTCCCTATAAATGCACATCCAATCATGGTCAAAATCTTTCTTCCACCTCTCCACCTCTACAAACCCTAGCGCCACCACTAGCTCTCGACGACACCGGCGACAAAGCGCTTAGCTGCCGCAACCTCTCCAACGCCGTCTTCACGCCGGCCATGGACATCGTCTTCTCCGTCACTGCCGTAGGTGTCCTCCGTCGCCAAGTTAGGGAACGGAAGATCGAACTGCTCGGCCTCATCTTCTACTCCGTCTAGCAGTTCATCGTATGGTCAATTAAAACCCTCTTTTTACCGTCTTTTAGATCCGAAAGATTCATCCTTACTACCAAAAGTAGTTTCTGCCTTCACAATTTTGGATCTATCCTGTTCTGCATCTCATATGACGCCAAGTATATTCACTTATGCTTCACACATAGTTAGATTCCTCACTTGTACTTATTCTTGGATTCGTACAAATCTGGAACCAACTCTCAACATATAAGTGGATGTCTTCGCGCTATGAGGTCAATGTCTTCTAAACTGATTTATCTTCAAAATCTTCTGAGAATGCATATGACCTCTTCCCCTTCCCTCGCATCTCTAATGCTGTCACAGGTACATGTCCGTGGGAGAATCCCTTGGTTCTCATAGTCTGCATTCATTTGCAGAATTCTTACAACATCATATCAACTCTCCCGAAGCCAGTTCCTGTCTGACCAGCAGACGGAAGCCTTTGACAGTGTTGAAGCCATTCAGTCTGAACTTCATGGCAATAGATAAGTCAGGAAGGAAGGGAGGCAGACAGCTCCGTGGGGGAACATCAAGAGATTTTCCACCTGACCTCTATGAGCTGTACAAGACAGATCCAGAAGAGGACTAAAATCAGTGCAAAACGCGAATCCAATGGATTCGAAGATATTTGGCAGAACAATGGTACAAGTACAGGTTTGTGACCCAGGAATATGCTGAAAAGAATGCCATCAAGCGACCCTGGGGAGACATTTTGTACAAAAATCTTCCTCCCAGGACCAGAGTTGAAGCCATTGAACAAGGATTCTACCCTTGCATGGTCCGTGGACCGCAGCCTGCTGATGCCGACCCATCTTCATTGCTCTGGTGTCATAAAGACAATCTGTTCAAGCGCAACTTCCTGTTTGCCAAGAACTCAGCCGAGGAGAACAAGAAGTCGCGAGGCTTAGACTTCAACCCCGGTCACTCTGCTCCTCGTGCCGATGTCACACGCGAAGCTGAACCCAATCTTGTTAGGCCCTTCTACAACCTAGAAGGTCTCATCACTCACATTATGGCTCAAGGGACTGCCGTGGATCACTCCGTAGATGACACTGATTCTGACGAAGCGTCTGCACCACCGAAGCCAAAGAAGCTGAAGAAACCCAAGGCTTCGAAGCCTTCCACTACCCCAAAAGCTTCATGAGAGAAGCCTCTGGCCACTGCTCCTCCTGCACCAAGTGTGCAGTCTGAAGATCTCTCACGCATTTCCAGGTCTGAGAAGAAGAAGAAGAATCCCATGCACACCACTGGTCCAGCGCTGACTCCTGCTGCTGTTCTAAGAAATGAGAACGACGCTATTGATCTGTCGAGTGATGATGATCTTGCTGATGATGCTCTTGAGCTGCTGATAAAGAGCAAGCAAGAGGAGGAAATCTTTAATGATCTTCCCCTCTTCGATGTGGAGATCCTGAACAAGTTCATTGATGAATGGTTTGATAGCCCAAACCTCAGTTTTGATGATCTTCAGCTCCCCATTGGCCTCAACGTCTCCTTCCATGGAGCCATTGCTCCTAAGCTGGCTCTAGCTTAGAGAATTGTTGAACTGAAGCACAAGATCGACTATGAAAAGGCTTAGTTCAAGAAGCATATGGCCCATCTCAGTGTGACAGACGTCCAAAACTTCAAGATAATGCTGCATGAGCTCAAGGAGGCATTTCACAAGAAATGTGACGAAGCCAAAGGTTCTCGAGAGAGAATGAAGCATCTGGCTGCAAAGTGTGTTTAAGCTTACAATGAAGTTGAGAAGCACAAGGCACTTGGTCGTCCTGGCATCGACCCCAAGATGGCTGCCAAGCAGAAGAAGCCTGCTGTGAACCAAGCTGATACATCTAGGAGGGAAGAACCTCGCATTGTCTTCCCAGCCAGTATGACAGGCATGAAGCCTAAGGTCCCCATAGTGGCTTCAGAGCTTCAGAAGACAAGGTCAGCTGAAGCCAAAGCCAGAAAGCGCAAGACCAAGAACACCACTGACGATGCTCCACCCACCAAGAAGCGCAAAACCGAGAAGAAAGATCGGGCTGCTCCCACAGAGCCCCTTGTCGTCGAGCCAATTTCTATTGCTCGTCCTGCATCTGCACAATAAGAACGTCGTTTGATAGTTCATGAGCCTGCTTCCCCAGAGGCTCCTGAAGCTGAAGACATTCCAGCCGTTGACCCCACCGCAGCTGAAGACATTGGTCAAGAAGACAATGTTGAAGATGATGAAGTCCTTCCTCAGATCGAGCATAATGTGGTATCATCGCCTGTTCTCACGAACAACAAACTCATCAGCATTGGTCGTCCTTTGGCGCCAATTGCTCAGGATGATTCATGGGCTGATCACCCACAAAACTCACCCCGTGAAGAAGAAACACCAACTACTCCCCCAACTCAAGTCACTGCTCCGGTGCTTGAAGATGATGACTTTGAGGCCCAACCTACTCCATCTCCACACTACAAGAAAACCCGCTAAGCAACAGATATTCTACAATGTTTTGACGGTATGTTGCAATATTCACAATAGATACGGATAATAAATATTGTAGCATATGTGTTGTAGATTGCAACCGGCCACAACTAGCCCAACGCACTAACCCAGCCTCTGGTCTAGGCCGGCCCAAGTTGGCTTTCACGATTAATCTAGGTCATTGCCTTTCCCCAGCCTCCCTATTCCTCTCGATCCTATAGGATCCCATGCCGGCCGCCGCCACTCGACCTACCTGAATCCGGGAGCGCTGCCCCTCACCAGCCACCACTCCCCTGCGATCCTCCATCCGGGAAGGCCGCCCCTCAGGCCCTCACCACTCCCCCTGCGATCCTCCATCCCGGCGCGCCGTCACTAGTCAACACTCCCCCGCGACTTGCTTCCATCACGCCGTCCCTCTCGTCACCGCTCCCCTTCAACGACCAACTGCATCTAGTACCTCCGCACGAGGGACTACGGCTACGGGCAGAGTTACCACTACAACCACCCTCGTGATCGCGCTACAATGGTGAGGCGGACCGCTTCTCTTCTCCCAATCTTATTTTCCCCATCTTGCTCTGCTTCACTTCAGTCTAGTTGGAATTGCTACTTACGACATGCCAGTCCCTAATAATGACCGGCAGGTTGAATTATAGATGGTTGGTGCGGAGGGGAGCTTCTAGCTGACGCATCTTGCTGTGATTAAACTGATTTTAGTTATGGCTTAGGAGCTTGTCACGAGCCCATGTAAGTGAAACTTGATTATGCAGTCGTTGGTTGCTGTCGTTGATTATGTGATTGGCTGATTGTATAATAGGCGTGTTGTCTTAGTCTCGTGGTTGATGTTGATGATTCAAAGTTCCACTTTCTGCGTACGTGCCAAGATGTAGGCCTGATCAGTCACTCCGTCATACAGTCATATTTCTATTGGAAAAAAAAATCCTTTTTAAACCTTATACAGCTGAAGTAGGTAGCAGTGTTCACATGTTCCAGTGAGCTGTTGTAGAAGTGAGAACTTTACGCAGGTTTGTTGTAGAAGTGAGAAAACATCCGCGAGTGCTGTATCATGGCCATCTACTCAGGCCTGACTACCTGACCGCCGTAACTTAGATGTTTGTTAGTTCGTTACGCAATGGGCTCTTGTTCTTTCTAATCATATCTGCTCAGAGGTCTAATTGGTCGCATCACCCTGCCTCCACCAATGGTGTAAGCGCTAATTCTATTAAATTGCATGCATAATTGTAGCCTAATTAACTTGAACGTGTGATGCTTCAGTGTATGTGCTAGTTCATACATGTCTGCAGGTGCACGATTAGTTTAATATCAGCATGGTGGCTATTTATTTATACACAGTGGTTAATATAATTATATACATATATAGTCCAACTAGTCTGTGTGATGCATGTGCAAAAGCATAAGCTCACAGTATAAAAATTATGATGGTCCTTATGTTTGGTAGATTTTTTATGTACCTTTCTTAATATTTTGAGGTACATCTTAATTATAATTGTTTGTGCAATTTGTAAAAATGATGTCACTATGTATCAAAAAACATAGTTTGTTCTATTGTATTTGCAGCACATAAATTATCACGGTTTCTTTTTAGTTTCAAAGAAAACAAATGTTTACTTGAGCTAATTAGCAATGTGTACCAGTGCAGGTATGTGGCATGCAAGCAGAGGAGAGGATGACCTTGACAATTACCAATTCTACCTTATATTTTATCTGACAAGGTCAGTTTCATCACAACTTGTTTTTCTGAATGTGAAAATATATGTGCTGCCGTTGAGGAAGGACAAACACAAATAATTATCTGTGGTGGTGATATTTAATAGGTCATGTATAAGGTTTTTTTGCGGTAAGGTAATGTATAAGGTTAGCCAAAATAATTTTTTGGCTTCGTTAATTAAGTTCTTATGTTAAAAAAAATTAAGTTCTTAGCCACACACGCACACACGCATGCACGCATGCACATTAGCCCATTATTGTGCTGGAGTTTGCTCATGTCGATTTCATCTCTCTTCTTTCTCCAGCAACTTTGCATATTATCCCATTATTGTGATGTAGTTTTCTACCACGTGATAACAGAATTCAACTCCTTGACGTGTCCTTTGGTATATATTTATAGTAGGAATTTACAGGGTGCTGACAGTGTATACTTTAGTCAAAAGAAGAGATGTACATGGTAAAACATAGTGGATGACTCAGAGAAATCCTATCGTGTAAAATATTCGACATATTTGATATGTATCTAGAGTCGAATATCCAGTTGTATATATACAGTAAGAAATTTGCTGGAAGTGTCATTAATACAAGCTGAATATTGTAAAATATTGGGCTTGATATACAACATAAACCCCTTAAATTAAGTCATGATGATCTTATATAATTTTTACAGGTATAAATTTCTCATCGAGTGTGTTTTCACTATCAAATTTTACTCACGGTTTGTTTTGGATGTTTTTTTGTTTGATTGTATCATGACTTTGCAGTGACCAAGCGTTCTAATAACTGTATTCTGCAGCACCTCCTTTCTCCAACCTCATAAGTTGGGGAGACATCTGGCCTCCAAGCATACATAATTTCTCTCATATTTTTTTCCTTAAAGAGAATAGCGTAAGGAGAAACCATTACTGATGTCAGATCTGAGCTAACAATTTCAGATCACCATAGTACTTATTCCCAGCTAACAATGTGAAACACAAAAATGTTAGCCCGTGCAAACGTTGACGACTAGTATGTATAGTAGAGTAACCTTACTAGCTTTTTTACAATGTTTGAAAAAAATCTGCCTGCTATGTTGCAATCGCTGGGAGGAGGATCCTTGCATTGTCGAAAAACAATATAATTGTGAATTTCTGTTGTATTATGATAGGAACTTATACCGTAAACAAGATATTAAGAAGCTAAGCTTTTGCATTTCATTCATGGTTACAACTGCAGTAATATTTGTTATTTTTATGCAGTGTGCAATGATTTTAGAATTGACCAAATTACCATTGCGATTTCCTAGAGAAAGTACACAGTACTCACCTGGTGTAGATGAATTTCTGGAGTTTGCATATAGAGATATACTAGCAGATACAATGACTAGCATCCTTCTGTCACTACTTGCATCTTGTCAATGCATTGTGTGTTAACAGTTCATTTTTTTGTCTGTAGATTCAAAGGATAAATGGATGATTATATGGGTGTGTGGCAAGTATACTTCAAAGATGATGATGATGATGTCCTGTTCCTGATGATGATGATGGATGCTTTCAGTTTTGGTCAAGTTTCAGGGATGATGTTCCTCGGTTAACTTTTAGATTAGTTGTACGGGTATTGATGGATGCTTTTAGTTTAAGTTCCGCTGTCAAGAAAATATTTGGATTATGCATCACATTTGAATGGTGTTCCTTGTGTAATATCCACTTTGTAATCCAATAGTTTTATCTAATATATGAGTTCTTCCTCCCATGAGTATATTCTTTTGTTTTTTTCTTCACATGTACATAATTATCACCATTACGTGCTGGGTTAATTTAGTTACTGGCAATATATTATGTATAATAATAATAATAATAATAATAATAATAATAATAATAATAATAATAATAATAATATTCACATTATATAAGTATCAACACTTGAAACGTTGCAAATTCTTCGTTGCCAAGCAACGGGATCCTGCTTCGTGTACATTAATCACCAACGTATAAAAGCGTTGTGCGAGTCTATTTTATGTGTTGTATTTTTGCAACGGTCCCTTTTACCAATGGTAGTATAAGCATTGGAATGTGCGCTAGCAACACTAGATAAGGCTACGCATCCTAAACCGTTGGTAAAGACGCTAACAACACATATATGCACTTTTAGATACGGAAAGATGTGCTGCTATAGTGGGGGTCCTGTTGTAGTGCCACAAGCGTCGCCAGCTTTCCACAGGCTTCGTAAGGGACCAAGGCCTCAAGTCACTTTGTCGAGTGTTCCAGAAGGAGAAGAGCGCCAATCAGTATCACACCAAGTGTTTCTTGAGGCCACTCCAACTGCGAACAACTCCGAGTCTGAAGCCAAAGTGGCTGAAGATATTCCGGCTGCATCAGCCGATGAACAAGAAGAGCCAAGATTGGAAGAAGAACGTGTTGCTACACCCCAGTCCAACCCTGAAGTTGTTCTCGAGGAGAATGTGTCCGACCCTCTAGCTACTCAAGTGGAGGTTAACAATACTGAGGCGGCCACAAACAACTCAACTAAAGCCAATGACGTTGTCATGGCTGAAGCTATTGTGGCGCCTGAAGTTAATGTGGTGCCCGAAGTGATTGCACCTGAAGCCAATGCTGCACCTGATGCAAATCTGTAGCCTGAAGTCACCACCATTACCACTGCCACTGCTCCTGTACCGCCACCAAGGCCACACACCATCGAGCAAGCATTTGATCATGGTCAGTTGGTCACTGTCAGATGTCCCATTCTGGTTCCTCCACCTGCTGCTGGTCCGCAATTTGATTATCACGTCGAGCACAGGCCTCAGGTCCAGAAGCCTAAGCCAAGACTGCCCAGGTTTCCAGGTACTGCCACTTCACCAGGGTCATTCAATGCAAATGGCTTCATTGCGCACAACACCTTCTTTGATAGCGCCAAGAAACCCTATTCCAAGCCAAGGATTTCATCTGATCGGTTCTGGAGCTATCAGCAGCACAACTACTACTTGTGTCTTCTCTATGATCAAGGGCGCATCTTCCCTCATACGCGTCTTGACTGTGAAGCCATTGCTGGACTGCCTTGCCTAGAAGAAGCCCTTGACTGCTTCCGTGATGCTGGATTGCTGAACTTTGTGACTGATAAAGAGCATTGGAATGAAGAGCTTCTACTAGAATTCTATGCCACCCTCCACATTCGCGGCTACAACAGGGATCCGAAGACATGGGTCCTTGAGTGGATGATAGGCAACGTACACCATGAAGCTAAAGCTCTTGACGTTCTTGAGCTCACTGGTCTGCCCACTCTAGGTGAACTTTATGAACCTGGTTGTCAGCTTCACTGCAATGCATTAGAGAGCATTTTTCAGAAGCCAGAGCCCAACATGAGCCAAATGCTGAGCATGATGAAGCTCCTGCCACACGACACTGAATACCCAAAAGAGTTCTTTGTTGAAGACCTATAGTATTTGCCCCGCACTATTTATCATATCATCAGGCGAACTCTATAGCCTGTCAAAGGACATTCTTCTGCAGCGAAGCTTGAAGGAGCAATGAAGACATTGGTCTTCTATATCTTCAATGGCATCAGCTTCAATGCTCAAGACTTCTTTATCAGGCAATTGGCTGCATCAGGCTCTAATCTCTTTGGTCTAAAGTTCTATGCTCCATGGGTTATGTGCCTTATCAAGCTTCATTCAGCTGTTAACTATCAGCCTTCTGCTCACAACCATCTGATCTTTTTGCCAGAGGTTGATATGTCAATTGAAGCCATATACCCCAAGCCTGCCAAGGAGCCTATTTGTCTTCACAATGCTGATCACCAAAGCTTGACACAACCCATTGAAGGAGTCCAGGCTATCACTCGTGTTTATCCTTTGGCTGGCAGTACTCGCTTACCTCACCGTGCTCAAACCGAAGCCACTGAAAGCACCATTGCGCAAAGGCCTCGGAAGCGATCTCGTGTTCTCAATGACCGAGAGCTTCTCATTGCCCTGCATCAGAAACAGGATAAGCATCACTACTGGTTGAAGCAAGAGATGCAAAGCCTCTTGGTGGATGTCAATCACATTCACAACCTTGCCACCAAGAATGCCTTTGTCACTCATGAAACCTGTTGGGGGTCATGGAAGAGTTTGACATTGCCGAGTGCTGAAGCAGATCTTCAAGACGATGGCTTCACTGAAAGATTCAAGTTTGACACCACTCCCCCAAGGAATGTTGTCTTGCATCGAACTCCCTCTCTTGAAGACTCTGACTATTCCTCCCCAGCTGCAACCGTGAATGCCAGAGTCATCGATGACCAAGATGATGCTACCTCATCACCTCCTCCTTCGGCGCGTATCGACACTGCACCAAGTTCTTCTGCACCGCCAAACTCCGACGCCGACCCTGCAGCTTCACCTACTCCTTCTGGGAACGAGTATATGCTCTATGTCTTCAAACCTTTTTGGTCCTTACTGACAAAAGGGGGAGAAGCATATGAGTTGATAGTCTTCAAGCGGGTCCATATGGGCGGTTGCTTTATATTTTGCCTAGTGTTTACAACTCTCCTTTCTGATACATTTGGTTCTTTGAGTTGTAACACTTAAACTTGATGGTCGTCTGCTATGTTTTCTGCTATTCTGTGATGCGATGATAAATTCCGCATGTGCGATGATAAATCCCGCACTAAGTCATATTGCAGACATCCATTTTTCATTATGCATGTCATTATCTTCGTTATATCAAATCATGCATGATGAATTGTCTTCATAAGTTGAAGAGGATCTCCATAAGTACGACCTGCCATGTGCATTTGCATTCCAAAAGCAAATTACTTATATGCACATCTTCAGGGGGAGCCTTTTGCTACTTATGAAGACAATACCTTTATCCTTTACAATTTCGCATACTTTTATCCCCGTTGAAAACTTCAACCAGTTTGTCATCAATCACCAAAAAGGGGGATATTGTAAGTGCATCTAGTGCCACCCTAGTTGGTTTTGGAGTATTGACGACAAACCTGGTTGAGGGACTAATGTGTTTGTGAGAATTGTAGGATAACACAGGTAGTAGTCCCTCATTGATTCGGTTTACCTACCGGAGATGACCCCTAAAAATGTATGAAGACATTGAAGACAATGGTGGTATGTGAAGATATTCACATTGAAGACTATGACATGAGAAGACATCGTGTGAAGACTATGGAGCGCGAAGACATAGTTGTTTCGTTGTTTCCTTTTCTTCTTTGTTGAGTCATAGGAACCACCGTACTGTTAAGTGGGGTCCCAGTGAACAAAGTCAGAGTGACTGAAGTGATGCTCAACCAAATCCTATGTCTTCGAGTGAAGACAATGAGAGCAAATCTTATCCAGAGCTGGATAAGTCAGCTTTACTCGTAGCCTAAGTCAAGCTACCGCGTGTGTTTAAATTCTGACCATTGGAACACGTGTCAGTTCCTTAGTGACCCAGGGTCATTTCGGACAAATCAGGTTGGTTGCCTAGTGGCTATAAATAGCCCACCCCCTACACCATAAATTGGTGGCTGCTCAGAGTTAGTGCACGACTTTTTTCGCTTGAGAGCAACCCACCTCCGAAGCTTTTGAGAGAGAGAAATCCTTGCGAGGACAAAGGCCAAACACCCAGAGCCAAAGAGTGTTAGGCATCACTGAAGTCTTTTTGTCCGCGTGACCAGAAGACTTGTTACACTTGAGGACTGTGAATCCTCCAGCCGGTTAGGCGTTGCATTCTGAGCATCCAAGAGTCATTGTGGATCACCGGTGAACGAAGTCTGTGAAGGTTTGGAAGTCTACCTTGAAGACTTACCAGAGTGATTGGGCGAGGACTGGGTGTCCTTAGCTCAAGGGGAATAAGGTGAAGACATGGTCTTCTGAGCTAAATCTCAGCCTCCCTAACCAGACGTACAGTTGTCACAACAACTGGAACTGGTCCAACAAATTCTGTGTCCTCACCAAGTAACTGGTTCTATCCTCTCCCTCTCTTTACTTACAGTTTGTCTTCATGAAGTCATTGCCTGCTTGCACTACCTGATTGACTTCACTGTGTGAGTACTATCATTGTTTGTCTTCATACTATCTTCTATCCTGATCTTTACTACCTAGCTGCTATTAGTCTTTGTGCTTTCACTTCATTGCATACTTGACTATGGCTTGCTTAGTGTAGTCTACCTTCCGCTGCATATCAATAGGTTCATTTATATTGTTTGTCTTCGAAACTCTCATGTATTGAAGACTTTCATAAAAATCTCCTATTCACCCCCCTCTAGTCGATAACTGGCACTTTCAGCTAGTACTCCAACAATGGCGAAAGGGAGCTGGACAACATGGTTTAGCCGGTGTGGTTAGTGCTCTAAACGAGATGCAACAAAAGCCTGCTAGTTGGGGAGCAAAGGAGTTCGGGAACCTAACACGCAAGGTCTGGAAATTGCGCGCAAAGCTCAATCATCTACGAACTTGCTCCACGGGGCGCGGCCCTATAGATGAGGAACGTGCAGTTGGCAAGCAATCGCGTGAAGCTCTCCAACAAGAGGAAATATGGTTGTGGCAGAGATCCAAAGTTCTGTGGCTTCGCAAGGGTGACCGCAACACATGCTATTTCCATGCCCAGGCAGCTCAACGGAAACGGTTACATAAAATTGAGTTCTTGGAGAGAGCCGATGGTTCAACGTGTCAGACTTTTGAAGAGAATTGTGCAGAAGTTCAAGGTTTTTATGAAGCTTTATATACCTCCCAGGGTTTTCAACCTATGGACGAGCTGCTCAATCTGGTTCCTCCCAAGGTGACGCCGCTCATGAATGAGCACCTCGACAAACCTTTCACAGCTCAAGAGGTCAAGATGGCCTTGTTTTAAATGGCACCATCCAAAGCACCGGGGGTGGATGGCTTCATAGCGGGCTTTTTTTAGTGGCATAGGGAACTTCTTAAAGAAGATATAGTGCTGGCTGTTTTGGACTTTTTGAATGGAGGTGAGTTGCCGGTGGGGATGAATGACACCTCCATTACCCTTATACATAAAGTAAGGTACCCACAATGCATCTCACAATATAGGACAATCTCTTTATGCTCTGTGTTATACAAAATTGCATCCAAATGCATCCCCAGCAGAGCTAGGGAGTTTCTTGGCGAGATTTTAAGTGAGGAGCAGAGTGCTTTTGTTCCCGGCCGTCTCATCACTGATAATGTACCAATTGCGTATGAGAGTGTTCATGCGATGAGGAGGCATAAGAAGGGGAGAAATCACGTGTGTGTGCAGTCAAGCTTGACATGATGAAAGCGTATGACTGTGTTGAATAGCACTATCTGGAAGCTATCATGCTAAGGTTGGGCTTTAGTCCGAGTTTTGTTAGTCTGACAATGAAATGTGCGACATCTCCCAGGTTCATAGTACGAGTGAATGGAGAATTGCTGCCTTATTTCACCCCATCAAGGGGCTTACGTCAAGGGGACCCCTACTCGCCCTATCTCTTCTTACTATGTGTAGAGGGATTCACAAGTCTTTTAAACAACTTGGTGTTGGCAAACGTTGCATGGAAAACAAAAAATTTCTACGCACATGCAGTGATCTATCCATGGAGATGCATAGCAACGAGGGGGAGAGTGTGTCTACGTACCCTCGTAGACTGTAAGCGGAAGCGTTTCTCAACGGGGTTGATGTAGTCGAACTTCTTCGCGCTTCAATCAATCAAGTACCGAACGCATGACACCTCCGCGTTCTGCACACGTTCAGCTCGGTGACGTCCCTCGCCTTCTTGATCCAACAAGTTGTCGAGGTAGTAGATGAGTTTCGTCAGCACGATGGTATGGTGAAGGTGATGGTGAAGTAATACTCGTAGGGCTTCGCCTAAGCACTATGAAAATATGATCGAGGGTGTAAACGGTGGAGGGGGGCGCCGCACACGGCTAGGCAATTGTCTGGTGTGTGCTAGGGGGCGCGTGGGAGGGAGAGGGGAGAGGCCAGGAGGCGCCCCAAGTAGGACCGAATCCTACTTGGGTTCCTCCTTGGCCGGCCGCTCCCCTTCCTTATTTACCGGAGGGGAAAGGAAAGAGGAGGGGGAGAAAGGTAAGGGGGAGGCCGAATCCCCCCTTTCCTTTCTCTTCCCCCTTAGGTTCGGCCCATATGGGGGGCACACCAGCCCCTGGTGGCTGGTGCGTTCCCCCTCTTGGCCCATAAGGCCCATATCTTTTGCCGGGGGTGCCCGGAACCCCTTCCGGTGACCCGATATGTACCCGGTACCCTCCGGAACACTTCCGGTGTCTGAATACTATCGTCCTATATATCAATCTTTACCTCTTGACCATTTCGAGACTCCTTGTCATGTTTGTGATATCATCCGGGACTCCAAACAACGCAAGTGTGTGCATGTAAATTTCGAAACTTAAATAAGATTGTGTGGGACCTGTACAAAAAATAACGAAATGGGCAAGGATTCCATACACTAACTTGCAATGATAATTTATTGCTTCATTTGTCATTTTTGTATGGATCACATGCAATCTAATGTAATTGTAAATTTTTTACATGTACACTATTATTGTATCCATCCTCTACGTGCATGATTCATTTTTATTTTATTTTCTGAGACCTATAATGTGTATATTCCTTTTTTTTGTGAAATATAATGTGTATATTTCAACCATGTAAGGCTATAAGATTCAAATGATCAGAAATTTTCTTCTAGCCCTTCTAGTGCATATATAAAGCCACCCGCTGCTCTATCACAGTTGGTACTATGCATGTTGTTATAGTGAGGAGGGAGTTATGAACGGATAATCTAAGACTATGGACCCAAGCGAAGCGGTTACCAACATCGAGAAAGGCCCCGCAGCCCCCACTTCGCTCCCGCAAGGGTGACTCGGGCAGCGCTAAACTAGTTCGCCGCCGGCCGCCCTTTCCTCTCTCTTCTCCCTTGCCGCTATCGGAGGTGGTCGCTGGAATGCCGTGCGGCCGTCGGGGAAGATGGCGACGAGGATCTGTCCGCCCTGCCATGCGCAGGGGACTTGGAACCGAGGCAGCGGCCTCATGAAGTGGCCCTTGGCCAGCAGCTGTTGCAGGTGCTGGCCGCCCCCCTTGGCCGCACGAGCGGCAAGATGGTGGCGGGTGGTGCTTGCGGGGCGTTGTGGTCTCGGGAGCACCCGTACCGGATCTGACACCGTCTCAATCAAGGCCTCATGACCTGGTCTCCGGCTACCCTTTGTCGCCGGTGCCGCGTCTGAGGAAAGAGATGAGGAAGTGCGGAGCCCGGAGAAATCCAAGGCCGAATCTTCCGGCCATGAATGACCCCTACATATAGGTGTTGCAAAGGTTCTCCATTCCGCCTCTGCCCCCTCCTTTGCTCGTTTACCGGGGTGAAAACCCAAATCCCTCCAGATTGGGTGGCAGCGACGCTCGCGGTGTCGTCATCTTCATGGAGGTGTCACCTTCGGTGAGCATGGGAAGGTGGTGGGCCTGTCTTGGTTGGGTGGCGTTCAGTGGTAGTCTCAATAGGGATGTTCCGGGGGATCTGGGTCTACCGGATCAGATGATGACGACGCTTGCGTGTCATTCTCCCTGCTAGGGGCATCTTTTTGGAGCAACCGCTGGCTGGAGGGGGCAAGAGGATGAGCGGTGTTACATCTACCGCATGGCTGGTGACGGATCTCGGTGGCATGGCACCGCAGAGTTTCAGCGTCGGGCGCGTGCGGATGGATACGTGCTGGGTGGTGGCACCGTGGTGGCGTTGACGACAGGCCTGGCAATGGTGATGCGTCAGTGCTTGCTCTAGAGAGGGATCGGTGGAAGACGGCTGCGATGACCTTTGAGAGTGCACCGGACCGGTGTGTGACCCAGTCTCGGTGTGTGGCTGAGCTGGGGCATCCGGCTTTGGATGTTAGGGTTTGGTGTGATGTCTGTTTGGTATTCAGCCCGGATATTCGGCACACCTTCATCGAAGGGATATGAGTAGCAATAGGTGTTGTCTAGATGGTGGCTTCAGGCTGACTGATGTATTACTTTGTATGGTCTTTGTGAATAATTGATAAAATGTCTGCATGCATCGTCCAGATGGAGAGGCTGGGGGTATATGTCATGGGAGTGAGTCTGACAGTAAGAGTAAGGGGTACATAGGAGGAGGTAGTGTCCTAGCTACGGCGAGGTTGTACGCACAGGTTGACGAGTTCAGGCCCCTCTCGGAGGAGGTAATAGCCCTACGTCTCGGTGCCGCGGAGGCTTGTCGACTGGATATGGGTGAAAGTTACAGGGGGTGCGAACCCTTGTGCCAGAGGAGGGGGTTACTTATATAGAGTGCGCCAGGCCCCTCGCAGCCCTCGGTTACACAGGGTTCAATGTGAGTTAAGACTAGAACGTTATTGGTAACGCCTGCTATTAATGATCTTTATGACGACAGAGTGAATGCCTGACCGTTGCCATCCTGAGGTGACTTTAGGCCTTCTGTACTCCGAGTGAGTCTTTGTATGGTCGAGTGACGTTATCGTGGTCGAGTGGAATTGGGATATCCAAGTGGAATCTATCGTCGAGTGGATTGCACTTTAGTGTGGTTTCAGTCGGTGTCTCCTGTTGATCCTTGTAGGCCTTGGACTCTAAGGTAGTGTCCTTGGGTAGGGCGTCCAGGTCAGGCCTAAGACCCTACCCTAGGTACATGTCATCGTCATTATCCCCCGAATGGATTGAGGCCGAGTGAAGAAAGGTTGAAGTTGGTTCCGACCCGATTCAAATGCTCTGGAGACATTTCCCCAGGGGTCTGAAAACATGCTGGTACTTTAACTCTTCATCAGTTGCCTTGATCGATTCTTACCCATGGAATTTCCAAGTGGACTATGTTGCATATCTTTGAGTAAATTGGAGTGTATGTCTCTCACGCGATTGACTGCTCTGCAGTTTCTGGATCTTGTGGGATTCAAAATTTGGAGAAGCGCGCGGGACGGGACGCGGTGCGGTAAGCGGGGCGGGCAGATAGGGACTCCTCGATCTTCGCTCCCCTTTTTCGCCATGTATTAGGCCAGCGCCTGTTACGGGATGCGCCAGGATTGCACGGGTCCACCAGTCAGTAGCTTAGAAGTGAAGCCATAAAAATCATGGCTGCCGAGGCGTAGCACTATGCACTCCATTCGTATCTCCTTCTTCTGGTTTTCCACCTCGTCTCCTCTAGCACTTCCCTCTTTCACCCACCTCTCGTGAGTTCCGCCACCATGGTGAAGGACAAGACCGCGGCCCTAGAGCGCGCGAAGAAGGCCACAACAAAGGGTAAGAAGGCGGCGAAGGGGTCGACGTCGCGGTCCACTCTTCCGCCTGGCTAGATCCAAGGGGATTGGATCCCCTCCACTGTCACGGAGGAAGATCTGGAGAATCTCGCTCCCGATGGCCTGATTATGGCGGAGTCTTGGAGATTGCTGGAGGGGGAGAGGGAGCCAGCGCCGCAGGAGGGAGAGTGCGTTCTCCTCATGACGCATGTCGATCGAGGTTTCTCTCTGCCTCTCCACCCATTCTTTCAAGCTTTTCTGGACTTCTTTGGTGCCCGGATCCATCATTACCCCCCAACATCATCACTTATCTTGCTGCCATCGTTTCCATGTGCGAAAACTTTCTGGGGTGTCACCCGCACTGGGGTTTGTTCTAGCACATCTTCACTTGCCGATCTCAGTCAGTGAAGAAATCCGACTGATGAGAGGACGCACGTGATCCAGATGTCTGGGGGTTTAAGGATCCAGATGAGAGGTAGGAGCATGTTTCCTCCCTTGACCTTTCCCGAGCCAGTCAGAGGGTGGCTGTCAACTTGGTTCTATTGCAAAGATATTTCGACTCCTGGTCAGTCGACTGGCCTTCCTCCTTTCACTCTTGAGAGACTCCAAAATCCTCCTTCGTTGATAGTTTCCACGGAGGAAAAGGGTGAAGTATCGATTTTAGTCGACGCGGATGTAACTTTGGTCCAGGGCGGAGTGACATGCATGGATCTGCTTGAGGTGTTCCTCGGTCGACGCATCCAACCTCTGCAAGCCCATGACCACCCTATGTGGATGTATTTGGGCCTAGAAGACACCGCTCGGACCCACCTGAAGGAGGTCAGCGAGGTTACGGTGGCTCAGTGGCTTCGGAGCATCACGGGCAACAAGGACAACCCTCACGGAGCCAAGAATCCTGCCATTCAACGCCCAGAATGCTCCAGGAGAGGTCAGGCGTGTTCATCGAGTGTTTTTACTTTGTACAATATGCAGTAATCTTGAAATCCGACTGATACTTGTAACTTGTGTCTTGTAGGTTTTCACCAAAATGTACTCGATGCCGAACGGGGAGCAACACCAAGAAGGAGTAGAGAGTGAAGGCGGTAGCGCTGACTTTGAATATGCAAATGACAGCGGGGATGACAGCGAGGACTCTGGCAACAGCGAGGAAGTCGACTCACCGCCCCGCTCTGAACGATGATCCAAGCAGTCACAAGACCCTGCGCGAGGGCATGACAAGACAGTTGTGTCGAATGCGAAGATTCCAAAGCCACTCGGATGTCAACTCCAGATCCAACGGAGAAGGCCGCAAAGCAGGCCAATGTTGCTCCTCCCAAGCCACAGAAGGCCCTGCCCAGGATCAAAGTGATCGTGCTTGTTGCTTCGACGTAAGTGTTTCTTTACTTTGTCTTTCATTGCTACTGCAGACTACTTCACTTGTTTGACCGAGTGGAATTTTGGGCTTCCAGGGCTGCCACCTCTGCAACCTCCATGGACATTGACGAGGAGCGGGCCGATGCAGAGACCGCTGACGCAGCCACTTCTCGTGCAGGTATGATCCCACAGCCGCGCTTACAATCTGTCAACTGATTTTCCTGGTCGACTGAAATCTCGTTGTCGAGTGTTTGCAGCGCCAATGAATGTTATCCAGCTTCCAGATGATGATGATGACGAGGATGTTCCTCAGAGGAGTGCAGTGAGAAGAGGTAGAGCTCTAAGCAAGAGGGTGCCTTCTGGTAGAGCGTCTCGTCTGCCATCTGAACCTGTAGTTCAACAACCTGGCGACCCAATACGGGCTACTGTCTCCTTTGCTGATCACTTGTCGACTGACCAACCCTGAGCGTCGACTGTCCAGATTTCTAGTCCGACTGCACCGACTGCATAACCCCACACTCCAACCCCACCAACTACGTCATCGACTCCATTTTGTTATGCATCACGTCCTGGAGGACCAAATAGGAGCTTCCAAGGAAGCCATGATCCAGGCGGGTCTGGTGATGGACCGACTGAAGGTGGTGTTTGACACCAGCAAGGCCGCTTACGATGCCAGCTCTGCCCTCCAAACCAATGTCCGAGTAAGTGGGATTGTAAGTTGATTTCTGACTGGCTTTTCTAGCTTGATCCTTGCTCTGTTAGAATATGCTATCTAAAAACTGCTGCTTCCAGCTTGATCCTTGCTCTGTTAGGATATGCTACCTGAAAACTGCTGATTTATTGTTCGTAAGATGTCCATGGATGAGCGTTTTGGAAACTTTAATGTGCATCTATCATGGGTCTGTGCCTTGCATCTATACACCCACTGGGTGTTTCTTCTTCCGAATAGTTATCTCCACTCGAGTCATATAGGTCGCGTCGAGTGGAACCAGTGGGGGCATGCTTGCACCCACTAGGTGTAGTCCCTGAGACCGCTGTCGACTGCGGGCAGTGGGTAGTGGTCTTAGAACTCCCATATTTTTTGCTTCTTCCACTCAGGCTGGGCAGACCATGCCTAGTGGGAAATCGAACCAGTGGAGGCATGCTAAGTGCACCCACTGGGTGTAGTCCCCGAGACCGCCATCGAATGTTTGATTTGGCGATGGTCTTAGAACTCTTTTGCAAATAGCAGTCTGAGCTTGCTCTTTTTTACTTGGAAGTAACTGGTCTTTGTTTTCGTCGACTGACTTATTTCTTTGTTTATTGCAGAAATCTTGTGAACTTGGGACCCAATATGCTGCCTAGGAGAAGGAGAAGATCCAACTCAAGCTCGACCTGGACCTCGCCAAGGAGAACTTGGAGAAAGCTTAGGATGAAGTGGCCACCATGGGAGGTAATAATTTGTCGATTGTATGCCTTGTTATTTTTCTTTCCCATCCTCTTTTGGACTGAGTGAGTGACTCCACTCGAACAGATGTGCGTAGTGAAAACTGTCAACTCCAGGCCCGACTGAGGAATGTTATTTCTTTAGACAAAATGATGCAGGCATTGGAGCAGAAGGATACTGATCTTGCGGGAGCTCAGAAGTTGGCGCGTGAGAAGACTGAACTAGCTGACAGGAAGCTAGCTTCAGTCGGCAAATTGGAGGAGGAGAATGCCAAGATGAAGACTGCTGTTGACGAGGCGAAGAAAGAAGCTACACAACTTAAGGAGGAGAAGGTGGCTCTGGCTGACAAAGTGGATGTTCTCACTCGGAAGAGGGATGAACTGGAGGCTTATCTGGGAGGTCTTGCCAAGAAGATGTTCCTCATGCTCGAAGGTACTTTTCCTCATCCTACCGGATCAACAAACTTCTTCACAATGTTACTGCCGACTCATTATTTTCCTCTCTGTGCAGAATTCTGTCAGAACTTCGAGGAGGAAACCGACCGGATCGAGACGGGTCTAGACCCCATCAACTCTCCTGTCAAAGATGAAGCTGCGACTAGAATATCACGTCGCCAGTGTTTTGGACTATACTGCTCGACTGAAGGTTGCTCTGTCGCGGATAGACAAGGAGTTGTGGCTGGAAGATGTGTTTTAGAATGATCTCAAGTCACTGATGACTCGACTCAATGAAATCGACCGAGTTCAAGCACGGAAGAAGTCGGCTGCCTACTGTGGTGCTGATGTGGCTCTATCACTCGTCCGTGTTCACTCCAAGGACGCCAAGGAAGAGAAGCTGGAAGCTCTTCAGGTGGCAAGCACCAAGAATCTTCAGTTTCAATATTTCATGGAGACTTTCATCAATGCTGCCACTCGCATTGCAGACGGCATCGACTTGGATACCTTCATTGAGCCAGCTAGTCCTCCTCCTGCCGAGTGAAAAACTTGATAACTTGACTTTATTTGCCTCAGAATGCCGAGTGATTTTGTATTCATTAAATTCTTTCGGGTCTGATGCCCGAGTACTTTTGCTTGTGGTTCTGAACCTTGCTGGATTTATCCGAACTTGGTTGTTTTATCTGAATGCAGTTTTCTTTCCTCCAATGTGCTTGAATTTTCTAACTTAGGCGAAGTTGGTTCGTAGCAAAGCCCTCGAGTACGAGATGGAGTGGACGTTGTACTTGTGGCGCAGCTCAGAGTGCACCTTGTCGTACTTGCGGATTGCTCTCCTAGAGTGGGAGGATTGCTCTCCACTCAGAGTGTTTTTGAAACTCAGGCGAGTACATGGTCGCGGATAAGCCCCGAGTGTGAGGATTGCTCTCCACTCGGAGTGTTTTTGTAACTTAGGCGAGTACGGAATCACAGCTAAGCCTCCGAGTGAGAGGGTTGCTCTTCACTCGGAGTATGTTTGAAACTTAGGCGAATCTGCTTCGCAGCTAAGCCCCTGAGTGGGAGGATTGCTCTCCACTCGGAATATGTTTCGTAACTTAGGCGAGTATGGGATCGCGGCAAAGCCCCCGAGTGAGAGGGTTGCTCTCCACTCGGAGTGTTTTTTGTAACTTAGGCGAGTACGGAATCGCCGCTAAGCCTTCGAGTGAGAGGGTTGCTCTTCACTCGGAGTATGTGTCGGCGTTCTGGGAACGGGGGTCCCCAGACTTTCCTGCCTGCAGCCCACGGCGTGGCTCCACCCGCGGGCCCGTATGGCCCGTCTTCACCAACAAACACTCAAGACCCTTGCAAGGGGCCAAGCCTCGTGGGGTGGACGACAGAAGACCTCCTTAGGGGCGGCCTCACCAGGCTGGCTCGCGAGGAGCAGAGAGATCAAGGCAAGGGGTACCTTGTGAGGTCCCTGTGACGCAAGCCATGACAACCACAACCAAGCGGGCGGCAGGCGGGTGCCCGCACGCGCAGTGTCCTTGTTTCTTCTTTGGTGCTAAAGAGGCAAGCGCAGGCGAGGAGTCCCGAGGCATGAGGCAAAGGTTTCCATATAGGTGCAACGAGACCAAGACCAGCAGGATGGCAGAACGGAGGTCACCGTGGAGCCCAAGGCGGTGTCACCACCAGAGCCTTTGGCAGGCGAAGACCACTTTTGTCAGGATAAGGTGTACTAGTTGTCTCCCTTCAAACTTGGCCGTTGTGGGATCCCTTCCCGCTCAATATTTGGGAAGAGGACCAAGGCCTCTATAAATAGAACTAGCCACCATCGCAGGAGGCATCTGATCCTGGATTGGATCCATTCCATCCTCACACTCCCCAACTCACCAAGCACAAGAACACCTCTCCTCAGGAGGCTGTTCTTCCCTTGTAACTGTCCATCCCCAGCCCAAGAGGCAATCCACCACACCACACAGGAGTAGGGTATTACACCACAACAGTGGCCCGAACCAGTATAAATCTTGTGTCCCTGTGTTCTTTGGGTGCGTCGAGCTAGACTGTGAGATCGTGGAGCGCGTGAGCTTGGGAGAGGAGAGATCTTCGTGTGCACCCCAGTGTTTGAACCTTGCGGGTTTTGCCGGAACCCGTGATCCGACATTTGGCGCGCCAGGTAGGGGTGCGCTGAAGCTTTCCTCTTATTGATCCGCGCTTCGCCGCTCCACCGCAATCATGTCGGACGCTCGTCACGCCCGTGCTGAGCGCCGGGCCGCCCTCGCCGCCCGCGTCGCTCAGACGGCTCCTATTGGTGGGCCTCCCCACCGTTCTCCGTCGCCCGCCGCCAACGCCGCCACCGGCCTGACCGGAAACGAGCAGCATGAGTCCTCACTGCACCCCTCGGTGCGGTGGGATGGCCGCACCGCCACTCCATCGCTGACCCCAGCTGGCTCGTCGTCTCACGCTCATCGCATTCCCACGGACGCACAGGCCGCGCTGCTCATGGCACGCGAGCTCCTGTGTTACACCCGGTCGACGACCTCTACGAGGACTAGTTGGACCGCATCGCCGAGCTCGTCAGCGCCGCAGGAGGCCACCCTGCACCGTCCCTCTCACTGCCTCGCCCTCCGCCAGCTGCAGGCGACATAGCTCACGGAGCGCCTCCACCACCTCTGCACCAAGACGGCGCCCTGGCACGCGGCCCCGCGGCGCGACCCACCACGCCAGGCACCCGCGCGTGAAGAAAGAAGCTGCCAAGAAGTTCCCCGACCGCAAGAGAATACTCCACCGCTCCCAGCACCGCCAGGTCAGGCTCGCCTGCCGCGACAGGGCCATGCGCCATTTTCCATGGCGGCGCGAGGACACCAAGATCAAGCTCCGCCCCCACGGTGGGCCCCGGTGGCGACAGCAGGCTGCCGCGCCTTCACTCCGGAACTGCGTAGCATCGTCTGGCCGGGCAAGTTCAAGCCAGATCTGCCTCGTTGCTACGACGGCACCCCCGACCCTGCGGAGTTCTTGCAGCTCGTAGCTCTACGAGCTGAGCATCAAGGCGTCCAACGGCGATGAAAAAGTCATGGCAAACTGGTTCCCCATGGCTCTCAAGGACGGCGCACGCTCGTGGCTCCTGAACCTGCCTGCGGGATCCATCTCCTCCTGGGGTGAGATGCGCGACTGCTTTGTCGCCAACTTCTAGGGCACTCGCGACCGCCTGCCGGCCGCGGGTGACCTGCGCCGCATCAAGCAGCAGCCTGGAGAGACCCTGTAGAAGTACATTCAGCGTTTCAACTGCGCCCGCCTTAAGATCCCCAAGGTGACGGACGAGGCTATCATCTCCGCATTCTCCGATGGCATCCGCGATGTCATGATGAAGGAGGAGCTCGCTATCCACGAAGACCTGTGCACGGCTTTGGAGCTGTTCAACCTAGCAACCAAGTGTGCGAGAGCCGGGGAGGGGCGTCTCTCCCTCGCCGAGCTCCCGGCGGCAGACCCAGAAGACAAGAAAGCAAAGGCCAAGGACGTGAAGCGCAAGGGAGTACCCGTACTCGCCGCAGAGCCAGATACGAAGTGCGGCCGGGACCATCCCGAGTCGTCCAAGTGCAGCCGACCATTCTGCGCCTTCCACAACGTGCATAGCGACAACACCAATGACTCTCAAGAACTCAGGGCCATTCGGGATGGACACTTCGGTCGACGCCTCGAGCGCAATGACCGGGGCTACGACCGAGGAGGAGGACGAGGTAGAGGGCACTGGGACGACCCCGGCCCTCGCCAGGAGTGGCGCGACTGGCCTCGCGAGGACCGTTGGCTGGACCAGCCTCGTGAGGACGCCTGGAGGGATCAGCCTCGCGCCCTTAGGGCAATGCTGGTCTTCCTCCGCTACCGCCACCACCAAGGAGGAACGACGACCACCACCATGACGAGGGGGCTGGGGGCTTCCAAGAGCCTCGCGCCATCGCCTGCATCTTGGGCGGTGCACAGGCCCCAGCCTCCTAGCGCCTCTTCAAGCAGTTTGCTCGCGAGGTGAACGCGGCTCTTCCCAGGCTCGAGGCCATGCACCCACTCAGGTGGTCCAAGTGCGCCATCACCTTCAGCTCAGCAGACCAGCTCAAGTGTGCCGCAACTCCTGGCGCCCTCCCGATGCTCTGTTCGCCCGTCATCAGCAATGTTCAAGTCATCAAGACCCTTGTCGGTGTCAAAACCGGCGGATCTCGGGTAGGGGGTCCCGAACTGTGCGTCTAGGCGGATGGTAACAGGAGACAAGGGGCACGATGTTTTTACTCAGGTTCGGGCCCTCTCGATGGAGGTAAAACCCTACTCCTGCTTGATTAATATTGATGATATGGGTAGTACAAGAGTAGATCTACCACGAGATCAAGGAGGCTAAACCCTAGAAGCTAGCCTATGGTATGATTGTTGTTCTGTCCTACGGACTAAAACCCTCCGGTTTATATAGACACCGGAGAGGGCTAGGGTTACACAGAGTCGGTTACAATGGTAGGATATCTACATATCCGCATCGCCAAGCTTGCCTTCTACGCCAAGGAAAGTCGCTTCCGGACACGGGACGAAGTCTTCAATCTTGTATCTTCATAGTCCAGGAGTCCGGCTGAAGGTATAGTCCGGCTATCCGGACACCCCCTAATCCAGGACTCCCTCAGTAGCCCCCGAACCAGGCTTCAATGACGACGAGTCCGGCGCGCAGATTGTTCTTCGGCATTGCAAGGCGGGTTCTCCTCCAAATTCCGTGTACCTGTTGAATAATGTCCTGTTTTTTGCAAATGTAGCGCTCCTTGGCTTCTACGCCCAATAACGGCCGTCTCCCACGTGTCAAACGAATACGAAAAGTCTGGGTGTTTTTACATTCACACCCCTAGCCGCGTAAATGAGCCGCCTATTTAAAGGGACGAGGATTTAGATCCAAACCACACCTTCTTCCCTCCGCGAGTATTCATCAGAGCGCATTCGACAAAGGTCCATTCCACCATGGCCAGCCATCGCAGCTCCTCCTCTCGCCCTTCCAGCCCTCAGCCTGGAGATTGGGAGAGATGCTCCATCCCGCACAGCGAGCTAGTGTCGCTTCAGACCAAGGGATTTCTCCCCCCGGCCCATATGGTCCCGGTTCGAGCCGGACTTGCCACCTATAATGGCGGAGAGCAAGTGGAGAGCGCCCCCAATCCCTCCAAAGGAGAGCGGGTATGCCTTGTCCCTTATTTAATAAGAGGGCTCGGATTTCCAATTCATCCGTTTCTCCGGGGGCTCCTGGAGTTCTATGGCCTCCAGCTGCACAACCTCACGCCTGCCTCCATATTGCATATCGCGGGCTTCGTAGCCCTTTGCGAGCTGTTTTTGGGTGTCGAGGCTCATTTCGCGCTGTGGAAGAGGCTATTCTGCCTGGTGCCCCGTTCTCAGGAGGGGTCAATATATCAAGTGGGCGGAGCCGAAGTGTGGCGCATCACCGGGACCGGATATCTATCCGGAACCCCAAAGAAGGCATCCAAGGATTGGCCTTCAGAATGGTTTTATATAGAGGACGTCCCATTGCCGGATCCCATTCGGATCGGCCTCCCTTAGTTCGACAATGCTCCCCTGAAGAAGTGCCTAAGCTGGCGTCCACGGAGCCCTCAAAGGGAGAGTGACAAGGACGTCCTTTACCTGATGGGCCGGATAAGATTATTAGCTCATTCCGAACTAACCATGATCGGAGTCATGGCCGTATGCATCATGCGGGGGGTACAGTCGCTTCAATATAGAGGCCACCCTATGTGGGACTTCAATGGGGAGGACGACGCCACCTGTCACGGCCGTAAGGGGCCGGACTCAGCTGCCGCTCTAATAAAGATCTTGTCCGCTTTGTACAAGGGAGAAGAGGAGGAATTTCTCCGCGTCAACCCTCAGGGCGGATTTACAATGTATAATCCTCCAAGCTGGGTAAGTGGACACTTTTACTTGTCCATTCGTTTCGTATTCCCATTATCAAATATACAGTCTAACGACTTCAACGCAGGAACTGCGCCAGGCTGTTAAAGAAATAAACAGCCCCCCTCCACAACCCAAGGATCCGGGATGGTCCCTCGACCCGTCCTCCCAAGAGGATCCGGACTTATCTGTGGAGCTAATTGATGGGGTGTTTCATCAATTGAGCAAGGACAATGCCTTGGCGGCCATTACGGCCGATTACCCAGGGCTACTCCCAGCCTCCCAGGTAATTGAGACAGAAATCCCAGCACTTCGAAAAGGGACCCGTCCTCGCGTGTTTTTGATTACCGTATAACAACCGCGTTTTGCAGAGGAGGTCCTTGAGGCAGGAGGCCCAGCCTGCGGCGACTAGCCAACGAGGGGCCGCAAGGCTCCAGGGGCTAAAAAGAAGTGCGGTCTAGACTGAGACGCGGGTGCAAAGGTATAGCGCGCCATCTCATTCCCTGGTGTTATTCCTTCAAGGCATATTAACACTCATGCTTTCTTCAGGACAAAGAGACCTCACCGGACTATATCCGGAGAGGCTGCCAATCGCGCCTCCACCAGTGAGGCTCCAAAGCCTGGTCCGGAGGTGGAGGCCAGCACGAGGCGCGCACCGGACGCTCCTCCAACAGAGGATGCGGACAAGCTGTCTGCCACCAATTCTGAGGTGGAGAGTGCCATGAACCACATGCGTCGCCGGACAGTTCTTCGCGATGCTTGTTTCTCCCCAGAGGCATTGGATGCCTTCAATTCGGGAGACGCGTACCTCCATGCCGCTCAAAATGGTCTAGCCAGAGCCATAGAGCAGTATGTGAAAGACATACGGGTGAGAAAATTTGATGGTTATATATATCAGTAGCCCCCGAGACTTGAAACAGTTAGAATAACTGATTTAAGGATCATGTAATATGCAGGTTCTTTGAGAGAAGAATACCCAACTGTCCCAGGAGCTAGAAGAGTGCAAAGCCCAACTTGAGGCCGCACTAGCCGCGACAGGGGAGCCCAAGGAGACCCCCTCTGGTAATATATGCTTCAAAAAGATAAGTATTGTGTGAAGTGCGGCGTGTGTGCACATCTGACAAATGAAATTGCAGATGGCGCCAGATTAGATCCGGAAAAGCAACAAATCCTATGCCAGCTAAAGGCTGGTGAGAGCGTGCTGACAAAGGTGAGGCGGGAGGAGAATGATCTACAGGATGCCAACACCAAGCTGGGCGTTGAACTGAAAGATGTTCGTGCCCAGCTGTCGGACTCCGCTAAGGAGAATCAGCGGCTTCGACGCGGCATATTTAGTAAGTGCTTAAACGAACTTTGAAAAAGAGTTCGGCGAGGAAGTCGACTAACAGAGTAATGTCTGTAGGTATGCTAACAGGTCGTCCTGCAGAGGAGATGCCCGGTTCTACGGGTGACCTTCTTCCCGAGCTCTCGCAACTGCACGAGCGAGTTCGGCAGGCGATGCAAGGCGTCGCCCAGGCCTTGTGGCCATCCATATCCATGCCCGAAGGCCTTGGAGAGCTTGCAGAGAAGCTGAAGGGAGCGCGGCGGCGCTTCCGATTGTGGAAGATATCGGCCTGCCGTCAAGGCGCTAGGGAGGCCTGGGCCATGGTGAAGACGCGGTACACAAAGGCTGACCCAAACCACATGGCCGAGGTCGGACCTGTGGGGCCCGATGGGAAGGAGATCCCTGTAAGCTTAGTATACGGCCAAGTAGAATTGGCCGCGAAGTATTCCCAGCAGGAATGTAAACTAGACAGCCTGTTAGATGGTATTGAAGAGGAATACAATCAGTCAGAATGACTATGTAATTTAATTGACATGTGTAATGCCTTCTAGCCGGAATGTAGATCGTTTGTCATGGCCGACCTTTTCGCTTCAACCTCGGGACCTGATGGTCCAGAGTGTGTCCGAATACCCTTACGGTTATATAAGAACCAGGGTATGCATGGAGACCAGGCGTAGGGGTCATTAGTGCTTGAACAGACAAGTGCCCAACTAGTTATGTTATATTACATGGTTAGTAAGAAACATCTTCCAGGGAGAATAGTTCCGTTAGGGGTTCCTTTCCCTGGGAGGCATGCCCTAAAGTGCATGTCCATTCTGCGAAAAGAGACGCAGGAAAAACATCTAGGGGCGCATAAATAAATAAGTGAAAAGATCATCTTTAGTTCACCGACCGAATATTCCCTTAAGAACGCTAGCTTTCGGCTTCACCCAGTCTGAGGTACACATCCGGCTGACCCGGCAGTAACAATCACAGAGGTGCTCCCTTTACCTCCTAGCCGAACAATCGGGAACGTAGTGGTAAGCACAGGAGCCAGGCAACCCAGCTTGGCCAAAACTTAAGTCATATCGATGCATATAATGGTGAATAAAGGTACATGCGGAAGTGTGACACATGTGTTGGGCATGAAGCCCGTATAAATAAGCTTCTGTTGAAAGAAGCCCCCAGGTTTAATGAGCGCGTATAGCGCGTCACTTATTGAGCCTTTAAAGGCTACAAGAGAAAGGAAGGGGAGAAGGAGAGAAATGTAAGACAGAAAATATAAAAAATGGACAGAGGAAGGAGATGAACACAGAGTCCGGCGCTAGGCATAGAATCTTCGGAGACGGGCTGCGTTACATGGGTTCGGCTCGAGTCGGTTATCCGATGCATCTTGCAGGCGGTATGCTCCACCAGTCAGGACTTGGTCAATTATGAAGGGACCTTCCCACTTGGGCTTGAGTTTATCCTTTTTCTTGTCCGGCAGGCATAGAACTAATTCACCAACGTTGTAATTTTTGGCCCGTACTTCTCTGCTTTGATATCTTCGAGCCTGCTGTTGATAGAATGCGGAACGAGCTTTTGCCACGTCACGCTCCTCCTCCAAGGCGTCCAGACTGTCCTGCCGATCGAGCTCGGCTTCTCTTTCTTCGTACATGCGCACTTGAGGTGAGTCATGAATTATGTCGCAGGGCGAAACTGCCTCTGCGCCGTACACCATGAAGAATGGTGTGTATCCGGTGGTGCGATTCGGCGTGGTCCGCAGCCCCCAGAGTATGGAGTCGAGCTCCTCTACCCAGTGCGTATTAGATTCTTTAAGTGACCGCACTAATCTGGGTTTGATGCCGCTCATGATAAGACCATTTGCACGTTCGACCTGGCCATTAGTTTGTGGGTGATAGACGGAAGCATAATCGAGCTTGATGCCCATGTTTTTGCACCAGAGTCTTACCTCATCGGCCATAAAGTTCGTGCCGTTATGAGTGATGATGCTGTGGGGGACGCCATAACGGTGTACGACCCCGGATATAAAGTCTATCACTGGTCCGGATTCGGCCGTCTTAACAGGCTTGGCCTCTATCCATTTGGTGAACTTATCCACCATGACCAGTAAGTATTTTTGCTTGTGGGTTCCGCCTTTAAGGGGTCCAACCATGTCAAGCCCCCAGACCGCGAAGGGCCAAGTGATGGGGATAGTTTGGAGGGCGGTGGGTGGCATATGGCTTTGGTTTGCAAAAAGCTGGCAACCGACGCATCGTTGGACTAAGTCCTGAGCGTCTGCCCGGGCCGTCGGCCAATAAAAGCCTGTACGGAAAGCCTTGCTTACGAGGGACCGAGCTGCAGCATGATGACCACCGAGTCCAGCATGAATTTCAGCCAGCAAGTTCCGCCCTTCCTCTTCAGAGATGCACCTTTGAAGGACTCCGGTAGTGCTTTTCTTATAAAGCTCTCCCTCATGGACTTTATAGGCTTTAGATCGCCGCACTATGCAGTGTGCCTCGTTTTGGTCCTCTGGGAGTTCCTGCCTAGTAAGGTAGGCTAGGAATGGTTCTATCCACGGGGCGATGACGGCCATTATTACGTGGGCTAAAGGTGTAATTTCATTGACAGAACCTACAATTATGTCAGAATGTTCGTTGTCGGGCAGTGCGGTTGGGTCCGGCTGTTATTTCCAGGTTCCCCTTCCCATACTACAGATGGCTTGAATAGCCTTTCCAAGAAGATGTTGGGGGGACTACATCGCGTTTTGCGCTGATGCGTGCTAGGACATCTACCGCCTGATTGTTTTCCCGGGCTATATGGTGAAATTCAAGCCCTTCGAACCGAGCTGACATTTTTTAGACGGTGTTGCCGTAAGCTGCCATTTTTGGATCCTTGGCATCAAAGTCTCCATTTATTTGGGATATCGCGAGGTTCGAGTCCCCGCGCACCTCTAGGCGTTGAATGCCCATGGATACTGCCATCCGGAGACCGTGTAAAAGGGCCTCGTATTCGGCTGCATTGTTGGAGTCTGTGTACATAATCTGGAGTACATATTGAACTGTGTCTCCTATGGGGGACGTCAAAACGACGCCAGCCCCTAGACCGGCCAACATTTTGGAGCCGTCGAAATGCATGATCCAGTTTGAATATGTGCTGTACTCTTTAGGGAGTTCGGCCTCCGTCCATTCTGCGACGAAGTCGGCGAAAACTTGCGACTTGATAGCTCGTCGTGGCTTATAAGTTATGTCGAATGGGAGGAGCTCAATCGCCCATTTTGCAATCCGGCCCGTTGCATCGCAGTTGTTTATAATATCGTTAAGTGGTACTTCCGAGGCTACTGTTATTGAACACTCTTGAAAGTAATGTCACAGCTTCTGGGATGCCATGAATACCGCGTACGCAATCTTCTGATAATGCGGGTACCGTGATTTGCATGGAGTGAGGACAGTGGACACATAATAGACCGGCTTTTGAAGGGGGAATTTGTGTTCGTCCGTTTCTCGTTCGACGACGAGCACTGCGCTTACAACCTGATGGGTTGCTGCAATGTACAATATCATTAGTTCGCCAATGTTTGGCGCGGCCAGGACTGGGTTTTTTGCCAATATGGCTTTTATTTCGTCGAGTCTGGCCGTGGCGGCATCGGTCCACTCGAAGTGTTCGGTACACCGAAGGAGGCGATAGAGGGGGAGTGCCTTTTCTCCCAAGCGGGAGATAAAGCGGCTTAGAGCCGCCACGCATCCGGTTAATTTTTGTATTTGTTTGAGGTCCTTTGGGATATCCAATTGTGATCAAACTCGGATCTTGGCTAGATTTGCTTCAATTCCTCTACCGGATACAATGAAGCCCAAGAGCTCTCTGTCTGGAACGCCGAAAACGCATTTTTCTGGGTTGAGCTTGATGTCGTATGTTCGGAGGTTATCGAATGTGAGCCTCAAGTCGTCTACTAGAGATTCGACATGTCTTGTTTTTACGACCACATCATCTACATATGCCTCCATTGTTTTGCCGATCTGGTTTGCCAGACATGTCTGAATCATGTGCTGATATGTTGCACCGGCATTTTTGAGCCCGAAGGGCATTGTGTTGAAGCAGAATGGGCCGTATGGTGTGATGAATGCCGTTGCGGCTTGGTCTGATTCTGCCATCTTGATTTGATGGTAGCCAGAATATGCGTCGAGGAAACACAACAAATCGTGTCCTACGGTAGCGTCGATAATTTGATCAATGCGGGGTTAGGGGGAAGGGATCCTTTGGGCAAGCCTTGTTAAGGTCTTTAAAATCAACACACAGACGCCAGGATTTGTCCTTCCTTGGTACCATCACCAGATTTGCCAGCCAGGCCGGATGTTTTATATCTCTGATGAATCCGGCCTCCAATAGCTTGGCTAGCTCCTCTCCCATGGCCTGTCTCTTGGGTTCGGAAAAACGCCGAAGAGCTTGTTTGACAGGTTTGAATCACTTTAGGATATTTAAGCTGTGTTCGGCCAGCCTGCGTGGGATTCCTGGCATGTCTGAAGTGTGCCAGGCGAAAATGTCGCAGTTCTCGCATAGGAATTCTCGTAGTGCGGCGTCTACATCAAGGTTTAATGGTGCCCCGATGGAAGCTGTTTTATTGGGGTCCGTTGGATGGACCTGGAATTTGACTGTTTCGTCCGCTGGTTTAAAGGAGGTGGACTTGGATCTTTTGTCGAGTATCACATCGTCCCTGTTCACCGTGGAGCGCAGCGCAGTCAGTTCCTCAGCCGCTAGGGCTTCGGATAGTGCCTCAAGGGCCAGTGTGGCTGTCTTATTTTCGGCGTGGAGTGCTATGTCCGGATCACTAGCGAGAGTGATAATTCCGTTTGGCCCGGGCATCTTGAGCTTCATGTACCCGTAATGGGGTATTGCTTGGAAGATTGTAAACGCTTCCCGCCCTAGCAGAGTGTGGTATCCGCTACTGAACGGGGCCACCTGGAACGTGACCTCTTCGGACTTGTAATTATCCGGTGTGCCGAACACCACATCTAGTGTGATTTTTCCTGTACAGCACGCTTCCTGACTGGGGATTATTCCTCTAAAGGTTGTGCTGCTTTGCTCAATGCGGTTCCAGTCTATTTCCATTTTTCGAAGGGTTTCCTCATAAATGAGGTTCAATCCGCTACCTCCATCCATGAGTACCTTGGTGAGGCGAAAGCCGTCCACTATTGGATTGAGGACCAATGCGGCTGGTGCTCGGGCTGTTCGGAACTTAGGTTCGTCACTGGCATTAAAAGTAATAGCCGTGTCACTCCATGGGTTTATTGTTGCTACTTGGTAGACTTCGGCAAGGCTGCGGAGTGTTCTTTTTCGCATATTATTTGATGCGAAAGTCTCGAAGATTGTTAATACCGTACTGGTGTCCCTGGGGTGGCTTTCTGTGGCCTCCGGAAGTAGGAGATCTTCGCCAATTTTGGCTACCTGCCGGAGTATCCAACATGCTCTAAGGCTGTGAGTTGGTGTGGCGCCCTCTGTACTGTGAATTTTACAGGGTCTATTAAGCCATCCTTCTAGTACGGTTCCATGCCCTGTAGAGGGTTTTTGATTTTTGGTATTTAACCCGGGTGTCTGAAGATGATGCACCCTTTTATTTCGGACTGGGTTTGTATTCAGGGCCGGATCGTCCCAAAATTTTATTTCGGTTTTCCAGGCGCTTTCAATCGCACAGTACTTTTGTACTATGGACACCAAGTCAGCAAAGTGTGTAATATCACGACGACTTATGGCATTGAGGATTCCCTTGTCCGTGCAATTATTGCAGAAGATTGATATTGCATCTTCCTCGCGACAGTCCTTTATCCTGTTCATAACCAGGAGGAATCTGGCCCGGTAATGATGTACTGTTTCTTCGAGCTTTCGCCTAATTTGGGATAGATCGCTTATGTTCGGGTGGGTGGGTGTAATTAAATCCGAACCCTCACCCCATCTGAAACTCAGAGGCCAAGGAGTTTCCGAACCCGCAGGTTTGGATCCTTGGATGTTTTCCAATGAATTCAGCCTGTTGCCTGACTTTAAGTTCAGGTCTTGAGTGATATCCTCCCCTCCGTGGGTATCCGTCTTGGAGGGATCGGGAATCCGGACGTAACTAGTCCTTAGGATAGATGAAAGGTCGCCACACTGTCCCTCTACCACGATAATGTGATGGGTGACTTGGGGAGAGTTAATCGCTCGCAGATCGGGTTTAGGCCCAATCTGGTCGTAATCCGTAGCGACTCCCAGGGCGGCAATGCGATCCAAGAGTTCATTTATGGAAGAGTGCTCCATTGGATCTAACTGCTCGGCGAGTTCCGAGCTGACATGAAGATTGCTATTGATGACCCGAGAGGTCATCGTCGGCGCAGCAGCCAAATGGGCGGTCATAAGAAAATCGCCAAGCCGGAGAGTTTGGCTGACAGCCAAAGCTCCCTTAGCAACGGTGCCGTCTTTAAAGACGGGATGAGGCATCCTTCCTGATGGCGACGACACCGAGGAACTCTCAATGAAAGCACCAATGTCGGTGTCAAAACCGGCGGATCTCGGGTAGGGGGTCCCGAACTGTGCGTCTAGGTGGATGGTAACAGGAGACAAGGGGCACGATGTTTTTACCCAGGTTCAGGCCCTATCGATGGAGGTAAAACCCTACTCCTGCTTGATTAATATTGATGATGTGGGTAGTACAAGAGTAGATCTACCACGAGATCAAGGAGGCTAAACCCTAGAAGCTAGCCTATGGTATGATTGTTGTTCTGTCCTACGGACTAAAACCCTTCGGTTTATATAGACACCGGAGAGGGCTAGGGTTACACAGAGTCGGTTACAATGGTAGGAGATCTACATATCCGCATCACCAAGCTTGCCTTCTATGCCAAGGGAAGTCCCTTCCGGACACGGGACGAAGTCTTCAATCTTGTATCTTCATAGTCCTAGAGTCCGGCTGAAGGTATAGTCCGGCTATCTGGACACCCCCTAATCCAGGACTCCCTCAACCCTCATCGACGGAGGTGCAGGACTCAATGTCCTGTCCGTCGAGACGTTCGACAGCCTCCAAGTGCCATAAGATTAGCTACAGCCTACCAAGCCCTTCTCAAGAGTGACTGATGGCTCCACCACCCTAATAGGGCAGGTCCACCTTCCTGTCACCTTCGGAGAACGCAACAACTACCACTGTCACACCCTGATTTTCATGGCACAACACTTAATATGATAAATCATGATAAAGTGTGGTTTGACAAAAACTTCTGCATTATTTGACTTTTTATTTGAGTTGGTTTTCTCTCTGTGTTTTTCAAAGTGCTCTTAAAAGTCAACATAGCTTCACCTTCTATACTTCATCTCCTTGCCCCAAACTTCTGCCCAATGATCATGCCATGTGTATAGTACAATATAGTATTTTCTTACAAAAATAATTTGGCCAAAAAGTATTTTCTAAAATTAGTTTTCCAAAAACCCTTGAGTTGAGATTTGCACTGCAAGTACTTGATTTGAGGTGTGAAAAATCTTTCAAAAGGTATATTTGAAACCTATTAGATATAGGACTCCCATAAACCACAAAAATATAATTTTAAAAGTTATTTTCCTATTTTATTTAAAAGCTTTTTCTTAAGGCCAGAAATGGTCTTTAATAGGGAAAAAATATTTTATTGTTTCAAAAATATTTGACAAAAATCAGGGAAACTCAGTGGACATATATTTTCCATATATAAGAGTTTCAACACATGGTCATGTTCAAAATATTGAACAAAACCTCCCAAAACCCTTTATGCCCATTCCAAGGATTTGAAATATTTCTACAAGAAATATTTTCATAAAAATCCAAGGAGAATCCAGCAAGTCACAAATGCATATTGTGGTCACCTTGCAAAGCCTCATATCAATCAAGGTCATTTTGGTTCACCAAAATACCCCAAAACCCTCTCTGACCAGAATCAAATTTGAACAACTTTGTACTACCAACTTTCTCCCCTTGACCCCAACTTTTTTGAACATGTTAACATGACCAAATGAGGCCACTACACCAAGTGGTGCACCAAGGAGAAGTGATTTGCGCAACTAGATCTACACAAGTTCATTTCTGCTAATTTCTAGGGTTTACAAAAGTTACATTGTGAACTTTGCCCAAATAAGCTCAAAATGGGTGTAAGGCCCTAATTATATGTGCAATTTCACCCTGTGGAGTCTCCTGCCAAATGGAGTTCATTTGCTTAACCAAACAAGCATCAAACACCTTCTGCCATTTTACTAAAACCCCTGTTTTGACCTCTTCCACTCTTCTCCATGGCCTCCACTTTTTACCACAGCCCCTCCTAGACCTCTTCTACCTCCAGTAGCAATGGCTGCATCCCAGATCAATACTTGAGGGGTGAAACCACCTCTTTTACCTCTCTGGACAGCCCTTGCACCCCTCTTCCTCACCTCCCTCCTCACTCCAGTGGCCACCCAAGGCATCCAAGGCCACAACCCACTTCTTTACTTCCCCCTAGAGCTACCAGACACCTTTGGACGCGCCCACATTGCATAAAAAATGGCCATGCCAGCCATTTGCACGCTCTAGAGTGCGCTACAGTGCACTCCCGCACTGTAGCCGCCCCCTTCCAACCGCCTCCGGCCACCTCGGGCCTCCCCCGCACGCCCGACGATGCGCCTCGGTGTCCGAGACACGGCAGCTGGTCGTCCCCCTCCTCCCTCTCTCTCTCCTGCCCCTGCTCGCACGCGCATCAGCCGCCCGAGAGCTCCAGTGAGCGATCTCACACGCGCGGCGTCTCTGACCCCTCCCCGCTCCCTCTCTTCCTTCCCCTAGCACTAGACCAGCCCCATGAGCACCCCAGACACGGCGCCAGCTCCTCCCGAGCCCTGTGGTGATGAGCAGGAGCCCGCCGGTGCACGGGTCCATGGCACCTTGCCGTTCGCCTATTTAAGGGCCTCCCCGAGCCCTACTCTCCTCACCACTCGCTCTCTCACACCCCTAATCACCCCTACACCACTCGCCCCTCTCCAGACGAGCCCGAGCTCCGCCGCCTCGGGTCACCGTCGATCCCGCGGTACAGGCCTCCCCTGCTCCTCCTCTGCCTCGATCTAGAACCCCCGAGCACCCCTGATCATTTCCCCTTTCTCCCCCGCTTCTTTTGCAGCCGGAAACGGTCGGAACCGACGATGCCCGAAGCTCCTCCGCCGCGAGACCTTGTCGCCGGCGAACCAGGCCACTCTGGTAACGTCCACCACCTCCACCCGAACGGCGACTCCGCCCTGAGCATGCTGATGCCCTTGGATCGCCTCGCCATCGACCATAGCGACGCCGGTGAGCTCGCCTCCCTCTCTGGGCCGAGGTTGAAGACGACAGCCATGGGGCCCGTCGGTCAGCCTCACACTCTGACGGGTGGGCCCCACCCGTCAGGTTTAAACACGCACGCGCGCGCACCGGTTTGCTGCGTCGGCTGGAGGCGTATTTCCCAAATACGCCTTTGACGTGGCAGCCTCCCGCGGGCTGAATCCCCTCTGGGCCTGCTGCACTGTGGCCTTTCTGGCCTAGTGGCACAGTGCCACTTTTCTTTTCCTTTTTCTGTCTGTTTTATAAAAATTCCACAGGATAAAATATTTATCCAAATGGAATAATTCCAACTCCTAAAATCTTAGAAAAATCCCACCTATTTAATGGTGTAACTTTCATAAATATCCATCAAACTTTTCTGCACTGTTCAAATTTAAATTCAAATTTGAGCATTTATATTCCCCTCTAAAAATCCATTTCTCCTATTATACAACTCCAAATCCATAACTAGTAATTTTCCCCTTCTTAGAGTTCCCCCTAGTATTTATCAAAAATAAGTTGACATTTTTTTGAGCACTTTGGTTTTTCTGTTTTACTATTGCCTTATTTTCTCTTATTTTCTTGCGACGATTAGATCCCGTATTAGACGAAGTTGCTGAAGAAGAAGAAGAAGAAGAAGAAGAAGAAGAAGAAGAAGAAGAAGAAGAAGAAAGAGAAGGATTTGAAGAACTTGAAGACTTTGAAGACCAAGGCAAGCAGCCCTCTGACCATGTCTATGAAACCCTTTTTATGCATGCCATATAACACTCTTATTGCTTGCATCAGAGACATGATACTGTGATGACCACATGGGGTGGTTTGCCACCGTTACTTCCTCGTTGATACTTGCATTATGCATGACCCTACCTTCTTATGAGGGTTATGCCGGTGGGAGTAGATAGGATGCTAAAGTAGTGCTACGCAAAAAGGGACGAGTATATGCATGGTGATGGAGACAAAGTATTTTCAAAAGACCTTTCGAAAACCCCATCGGGTGCCACTTATGCCCGAGGGAGATAATGAGTTGGGTAACCACTTGATGACGAAGTGGTGTACCGAGGCAAGTGTGTGTTGTTTTCAAAAACGGATTAGATTTAAGATTTGTCGACTGTCCCAACCTTACATGCGCAACCACTCTACCCTTGTATGGGAAAGGGCATTATTGATTACCTAGGCCGATACTAGCTTGGAGCCCGCATTACTAGTGACGGGAGAGTTTTTGGTGCGCTCTCTCAGGACAGGGTCGTGCCAGGTAGGGCGGCCATGACTGTTTTTACAGGGCACCGGATACACCGTTGCGTCCCCTCTTGGATGTTACGATCTCGAGTGAGTCTCGTATGATGTACATCATGAGGATACGGAACAACGAGTGGACTCTTTGTCAGTGTTGTCTAGGGAAAGATAGTGATCGGGTGCTTACCCCGGGTACTTGAGGTACCGCGGGTCGTGGATGACACGGAAGTTCCCCGGATCTTGTGGGTAAAGTGTGCAACCTCTGTAGAGTGTAAAACTATTCGAATAGCCGTGCCCACGGTCAAGGACAGTTGGGTGATGCTGCTTAAACTACGTCCACATGTTTACAAACCAGTGTGTGTGTCTGGATAAGTGGGAAGAACTACTTGGGTCAAGTCAAAGGACATGACATGATTGAGTTGGGTTGATGCCCACTCTATTTATGTTGATATCTGTAACCTATCCTCATGGTTAATTGAATTCTCATGATGCATGTCTTACAAGTTGTTGAGCATGTCATTGCACTCAAAACTAGCTTTCCGCAAAAATTTACCTATATCATGCATTGTTGTACCTTGAACCAAAACATGGGTTGCTTGCGAGTACATTCAAAGTACTCATTGGCTTGCCACTAGTTATTTAATTGGCCAGGCATGGAAGAACAGGAGTTCGAAGAAGAATCCTTTGGAGATGAACATGCGAACTAGGACGTTTCCTAGTCAGAATGCCTGTAGGGTTAAGGCAGATGGCATGGGTTCTACTTATCGATGAAGATTTCTGTTGCTTAAGTTTATTTGATATTCAGCCCTTGTGGCTTTATCTATGTAAGACTTGACCATAATGGTCATAATTTGTGTAAGACGGTATGTATGGATGCAAGACTCTTGTTATTCAGCTTCTGTGTGTTCAGTGAGCATTGATCTCTGGGATCACTGTACACGTGCATTCGGTGATCACGACTTATGAGTCGGGGTCCCCACAACCGCACCGAGCTCATCGACTTCGACGTCGCCCACATCCTTCTGCCATACAACGCCATCCTCGGGTACCCAGCACTGGCCAAGTTCATGGCCGTGACTCATCATGGCTACAACGTCCTCAAGATGCCAGGAAGTAGCGGGATCATCATGGTCCCCTGCGAAGAAAGAGATGCGGTGTGCTCCCTCGAGCGCGCCTTCCAAGCTGCAGCAATCGAAGACCCCGACAATGAGGGAATCCTGTACCCTCCTGAGGCCATCCCCAAGAAGAAGAAGCAGCTGCTCCGTGCGGGGCCTCAGGAAGGTGGCACCACCAGCAGCACCACCTCAAGACCAGCGCCCTCAGATGGGGTGCCCCCTCCCGCGCATAGGAAAGGCGCCCGACGCCATCATTGGGCAGGGCTCGGGGCTCTCTTCTGGAGGGCCTTAGACCTCGCCAACGTCACGAGGGAGGCGCTCGGGCACCACGTGGAGGCGTGCTTCGCGGCATGTTTCCCTTAGGAAGGCGTCGAGCAAGGAGTGCTCGGCGCTCAGGAGTTCATCAACAAGACCTCTCAGGAGCTGCAGGATGCACGGGCCATGCGCGGCGATCGCCTCCCACCTGGCGCGGCCCCTCATCCGGGCGAGGATGGCGGACTGCGCATCTACGTTGACATCCCAGGGCTCAACCGGGTCGCATCTCAGGAGCGCTTCTGGCCTTTGCGCATGCGACGTTGCGAGGGACCACCTCACAACTACGTTTGCTTGCCATTTGGCCTGCCGAGCATGGCGGCCGCCTTCCAATGCAGCCTGCGGAGCATCTTGGCGGCTCAGGAGGCCAAGGCACCACGCGGTCCTGGCAGAGATGGAGACGGTCCTCAAGGAACCGCCTGGACCCCCAGGGCCTCCCGAGGCACAGGGCCCCGGTGGCTCACGAGGAGCAACTTCACCGCACATCTTCAGCTACACCAACATCTCTTCAGCGGCCAAACGAGGTGACATTTTCCAAGTTCATTTAGCTGGGAGCGCCCCTCGGGCTGCATCATTCCTAGGCCGCGTGGGTCCGTCCCTGCGGCATGTATCCTTTTATGTCTTTGGCTTACTTTGCTTGGAGTGCCCCTCGGGCTGCATCATCCCCAGGCCGCTTGGGTCCTGCCCAGTGGCATGTATCGTTTCTGCATTCACCTAAGCTAGTTTGCCTTCCATGCATGATCTATCTATGATTATCACCTGCTTTATTATCACCCACCATGGGATCTGCGTGCTCAGGGTGGGAATGGGTTGGCCCGAACCTGGCCTTGGACCCGGCTCTGTTGGCCTTGAGGCCATTTTGAGAGGCCACAGGTCAACCCAATTTGAAAAAGTCAATGGCCTCGCCGGCCCGATGGGTACTTCGGGTCGACCCAAATTTTATTTTCTTATTCAATATTTGGTTGTGATACATAAAATATTCTCAAAAATATGTTATTACAAGTAAAAAAAATTATGACCTAAACATGCATGATAGAAATAATTAATAAAGTTTACAAATGAACCACAATATACAGTTTCAACTCTATTCATGTCCAATTGGGTTAATGGATTCCAGAACGTGTACAAATGTTAGTTAGTTGATGTTTCGGCTAATTAGTATACTATAATTAGCTGATCGCTAGTTGTCGTATAAGCTAAGCCAGTAAGATGGATTTGGTGATACCGATGGACTCCAGTACTCGGAGGTGGGTCGGCCCCGCTGACCCAAGGGGTCACTCCGTGCCGGCTCTACTGGGCCAATTTTTGTATGAAGCTGACCCGACTGACCCATCGGCCTTGTTTTTCTGGGTCGGGCCAGAGACCCGGTGGGTTGACCCGGCCCATTCCCATCCTAACTGCGCGCTGATCGTCTTTCTTCAGGATCTTTCGCATAAGAAGGCTAGGCACGAAGTTTGTGCTCGGGCCCGTCCCAGCAGCGTTGATAAATCCAGCGGCTGAGCTATGTCTGGTGGGCCAGTCCCGTTCAAGTCACCTCCTGGGGTCGCTGGTGCTTGGCTTTCTCATACGATAACCTCAAGAGATTCACTCGACGCAGGTTGCCTAACCATCTCGCAGGACCACCCAGTCAACGAGAACCAAGACCAGGCTCAACCCGCCTTGAGGTAGGGCCTCGTGAGTCCCGCGCTGGCTCACGAGTGCCCAGACAGACCTCGTCTAGCCCTGCCGTGCAAGCCACGTGTCAGGGCGGGGCTGTACACGCTCCGGGGGCTCTCCGCAGTAGGGAGTCCCCTCCCACGCACCAGTGGACGCACCATGCTCCGCGCTGGCAGTCGACACTGCCGAGGAGCGGCTATGCCCGTGCAAGTGCAGAAGCGCTATGCTCCGCACTGGTGATAAACAACTGAGGGCGGCCCCATGTCCGTATCAACCTCAGGGAGCCCTTGAGCTTGGTGCCTAGCCTCACCGCGCTGCTTTCCCTCGGGAGGGTAGCGTGAGGGGGCTAGGCATGGGGGCTGCGCTCAGGTCACGCCTCGCGTACGCCCTACCAGGTCCCTTGGACCTGGTCGTCGCGCAACCCTCCCGAGCGGAAGCCCGGCGCGGACAGGTATGAGGTCTGTTCGTACGTCAAGGGGGACCCTTGGGCATCGCGACCCAAGGGCCTAACTGGTCAGGTAACCCCTCACCCCCTGGCCTCGTCCTGGTTTCCGGTCGAGTCATCGGCGGCTAAGGTACGCACGGGGCCGGGCCCTGCCGAAGCAGAACGCTAAGGCCTGCTCTTGCATCTCCCTCTCAAAGGTCATTTGAGTGTCAAAGGGGACCCTTGGGCATCACGACCCAAGGGCCTAACTGGTCACGTAGCCCTTCACCCCCTGGCCTCGTCCTGGTTTCCGATCGAGTCAGCAGCGGCTGAGGTACGCGCGGGGCTGGGCCTTGCCGACGTAGAACACTAAGGCCTATTCCTGCATCTCCTTTCTGTAAGCTATTTGCGCGTCAAGGGGGACTCCTGAGCATCCCGACTCAGGAGCCTAACTGGTCATGTAGCCCCTCACCCTTGGCCTTGTCCTGGTTTCTGGTCGAGTCAGCGGCAGCTGAGGTATGCGTGGGGTCGGGCTCTGCCGACGTAGAACGTAAAGCATACAGGAAGGAAATCGCAAAATCTCAAACAAATATTACAAGACATATTGTTCACTTGGTACCAAACACAAGTTTAAACGCCTCCACAAGGCATGGTGCATGTTGCAGGAACTAAACAGGAAAGGAGCCTCGAGGGAGTCCTGGACTAAGGTGTCCTCTGGCGTCCGGCCCGTTATCCATGGGCCGGACTGATGGGCCGTGATGACATGAAGGCCGAAGACTGTACCCGTGTCCAGATAGGACTCTTCTTGGCGTGGAAGGCAAGCTTGGCGATCAACTATGAAGATTCCTTCCTATGTAACCGACTCTATGTAACCCTAGATCCCTCCAGTGTCTATATAAACCGGAGGGTGTAGTCCGGATAGGATACATATGATACGTCTCCAACGTATCTATAATTTTTGATTGCTCCATGCTATATTATCTACTGTTTTGGACAATATTGGGCTTTATTATCCACTTTTATATTATTTTTGAGACTAACCTATTAACTGGAGGCCCAACCCAGAATTGCTGTTTTTTTGCCTATTTCAGAGTTTCGCAGAAAAGGAATATCAAATGGAGTCCAAACGGAATGAAACCTTTGGGAACGTGATTTTTGGAACGAACAAGATCCAGGAGACTTGGACCCTACGTCAAGCAACCAACAGGGAAGCCACGAGGTAGGGGGGCGCGCCCACCCCCCCCCCCCAGGGCGGGCCCTCCACCCTCGTGGGCCCCGTGTTGCTCCACCGACATACTTCTTCCTCCTATATATACCTACGTACCCCCAAAAAATCAGAACAGAAGCCAAAAACCTAATTCCACCGCCGCAACCTTCAGTACCCACGAGATCCCATCTTGGGGCCTATTCTGGAGCTCCGCCGGAGGGGGCATCCACCATGGAGGGCTTCTACATCAACATCATAGCCTCTCCGATGAAGTGTGAGTAGTTTACCTCAGACCTTCGGGTCCATAGTTAGTAGCTAGATGGCTTCTTCTATCTTTTTGGATCTCAATACAATGTTCTCCCCCTCTCTCATGGAGAGCTATTCGATGTAATCTTCTTTTTGCGGTGTGTTTGTTGAGACCGATGAATTGTGGGTTTATGATCAAGATTATCTATGAACAATATTTGAATCTTCTCTGAATTCTTTTATGTATGATCGGTTATCTTTGCAAGTCTCTTCGAATTATCAGTTTGGTTTGGCCTACTAGATTGGTTTTTCTTGCAATCGGAGAAGTTCTTAGCTTTGGGTTCAATCTTGCGGTGTCCTTTCCCAGTGACAGTAGGGGTAGCAAGGCACGTATTGTATTGTTGCCATCGAGGATAACAAGATGGGGGTTTTATCATATTGCATGAATTTATCCCTCTACATCATGTCATCTTGCTTAAGGCGTTACTCTGTTTTCATGAACTTAATACTCTAGATGCATGCTGGATAGCGGTCGATGAGTGGAGTAATAGTAGTAGATGCAGGCAGGAGTCGGTCTACTTGTCTCGAACATGATGCCTATATACATGATCATACCTAGATATTCTCATAACTATGCTCAATTCTGTCAATTTCTCAACAGTAATTCGTTCACCCACCGTAAAATATTTATGCTCTTGAGAGAAGCCACTAGTGAAACCTATGGCCCCCAGGTCTATCTTCATCATATTAATCTTCCAACACTTTGCTATTGCCTTTTCTTTTTTACTTTGCTTTTTTATTTTACTTTTCATCTTTATCACAAAAATACCAAAATATTATCCTATCATATCTATCAGATCTCACTCTCGTAAGTGACCGTGAAGGGATTGACAACCCCTTATCGCGTTGGTTGCAAGGAGTTATTTGTTTTGTGTAGGTATGAGGGACTCGCGCGTAGCCTCCTACTGGATTGATACCCTGGTTCTCAAATACTGAGGGAAATACTTACGCTACTGTGCTGCATCACCCTTTCCTCTTCAAGGAAATCCAACACAGTGCTCAAGAGGTAGCAACATACATTCATTACCATAGTCATACAGGCTAGACTTCTAGGGTTTAGCCATTACGATCTCGTGGTAGATCGACTCTTGTAACACTCATATTCATCAAGATCAATCAAGCAGGAAGTAGGGTATTACCCCCATAGAGAGGGCCCGAACCTGGGTAAACATCATGTCCCCCATCTCCTGCAACTATCGACCTTAGACGCACAGTTCGGGACCCCCTACCCGGGATCCGCCGGTTTTGACATCGATATTGGTGCTTTCATTGAGAGTTCCACTGTGCCATCGACAAAAGGTTCGATGGCCCCTTCGATCATCCATAGTGACGCGGTCCAGGGAGAAACCTTCCTCCCCGGACAGATTTTCGTATTCAGCGGCTTCATACCGCGGGCCAACTCGCTTGGCCATCTGGAGCAGATTGATAGCTACGCCCCTGGCCACCAGGTCAGATTTGGAAGACTGAACTATGTTGCGGATATCCGTGGAGACTTGATCTTCAATGGATTTGAGACCGCGGCGATCGCTCCCCTCGCTCTGATGAACATGACTTAAGTCTGTTAGCGGATCGGATTCATGAGATGGTTCCTGTTACTACCACAACCTTAGATCCAAAACAGATCGTGCCATCCAAGGCCACAGAGTCCGCGGCATTGGAGCCGCACGTAGACTCGACTCCCTGCAACATTTGCATCAACGGAACTCTGGACTCGTCTCCGGCTATAAGTTCCGGACCATGTACGACTGCGGACACCGAGCTGGATCGGTTATCAATTTTCGAATTCAGCGCCGCATACCTCTTCCAACACTCACCTTTGGGTGATGTGCTAAACTCTCTAAAGAATTTGTCCTTGGAGAAGGACTTGCAACCGAACTATGTCCAGTTCGAGCTAAAGGCAGATAATGGGGAACTTCGTTTCCCACCCGCCACCCACTTCATAGCCACTGTCGCGGATTCAACCGACATGCCGGATTATGGCTCTGAAGACATCGACGGTATAGACGACGATGCCGACAAGGAGCAAGGCCAAAACCCGCCAGTCACCGGACGTGGAACGGCCGCCACTTCGTATGACATGTGCATAGTCGACACACCTAAAAAAGTGTGCAATGATGGAACCGGAGAAAATAGTACTCCAGACAACGCCAAAAACAATGAAGACCCTATTGGAGCAAGATCCGAACAGGAGGAACAGGAAAACAGGCAAGCCAGCCCCGATGAACAGGCCTTGCCTAGCGACAATTCGGAGAACGACAACTAACTTCCTCTCTCCGAAGATGACGTCAGCCTCAGTGATGAAGACTTCATCATACCCGAAGAGCCCCTCGAGCAGGAGCGCTTCAAGCGCAGGCTCATAGCAACGGCAAGGAGCCTGAAAAAGAAGCAGCAGCAGCAGCTTCAGGCTGACCAAGACCTACTCAACGATAGATGGACCCAACTTCTGGTCGCCGAAGAATACGGCCTTAGTGGCCTAGCCAAAAGCTACCCGAAGCATAGATCGCTATGACAGTTCGATGACGAGGCATTAGAGCCCCCACCATCATCACACAATGCGGCAGGTCGCCGACAATTCTGTCCGGATAAAGAGGCAACTCAAGCCGAACACCAGACCGCATTACCTCACCGTAAAGGCAGGAATAACGCAGCTCACGTTTGTCTAGACAACCCGCAGCGGGACTTGGATAGTAGAGTAGGACACACAAGACCTATCTACGGATTGCGAAAGCATACCTCAACACGCGACGACAGCTACCTATTCGGACATGACAAACCTAGCCACGCCCGAGCCGAAAACCGCAAATGGACTCCTTCAGAGTTACATCGCAGTGTGGCCCAACATAGAGGCGCCGCACACCCGCTTTGCTTCACCGATGAAGTAATGGATCATGAACTCCCCGAAGGATTCAAACCCGTCAATATCGAATCATACGACAGAACAACCGATGGTGCAGTATGGATAGAAGATTTTATCCTCCACATCCATAGGGCACGTGGGGGCGACCTCCACGCCATTAAATACCTCCCACTAAAGCTAAAAGGGCCAGCTCGGCACTGGTTAAACAACATGCCTGAAAATTCCATAGGCAGCTGGGAGAACTTGGAAGAGGCCTTCCTCAACAACTTCCGAGGAACATATGTCCGACCACCGGATGCCGATGACCTAAGTCACATTGTCCAGCAGCTCGGAGAGTCAGCCAGGAAGCTCTGGACTCGGTTCTTAGTCAAAAAGAACCAAATCGTCGACTGTCCGGACGCGGAAGCACTTGCGGCTTTCAGACACAGTGTCCGGGACGAATGGCTTGCATGCCACCTCGGTCAAGAAGGACCTAAATCCATGACAGCCCTCACTGCTCTAATGACCCGCTTTTGCGGGGGAGAAGACAGCTGGCTCGCTCATAGAAGCAACAGCGCCAGCGACCCGGGCACTTCTGAAACCCGACACGGCAATGGCAAGCCATGAAGAAGCAAATACAACAGTCGAAATGATAATGAAGGACCACGCGACACAACGGTCAACGCTGGATTCAGCAATCCTAAGCCCGGTCAACGGAAGAAGCCATTTAAGGCGAAACAAGACAAACCATCCAACCTAGACAGGATATCGGACCGACCCTGCCAGATTCAAGGCCACCCCAAAAAACCAGCTAATCTTACTAACAGAAACAGCTGGGTCTTTAAACAGGCCGGCAAGCTCAGCGACAGGGACGACAGAGAGGTTCACCAGTGAAATACCGGGGGCCAGAAGCAGCTTCCACCCAAGGATTAACTACTCCCGGAGCGAAAATAGCAGTCCGGCTTCCGCCGCCCACCTAGTACACCTGCAAAATTTGTACCGCGCATACATCACTACGCACTCAAGATACCATGGGCATTGGCGTAGGCACACCATGGACAAGCCTGCAAGCATCCCCGTAACATTTTTTATCCATTTTCTTTTTATTTCTTTTTCTTCACTATCCCTTAAAAACAGGTGACGAACGGGACAAACATCGGCCACAGGCTCTATCGGAGTTCAGATCCATACCCTCACCTAAGGGGATATTTCCATCAAGGATTCCCCCCGCCGAGGACTGGCGGCGCAGACGTGCGACAGGAGGTCCAAAATAACTTTTTGCAGGCCGCTCTCTCTATTTTGAGCCTGTATTATGCCTGTTCCCCCGCCTCCGACCCCGAGCACGTCAAATAGCCTGGAGGATGGCTTATATATATATAATAAATAATCATTGGCATATCGCTCAGCTCCCAGCAAATAGTATCCGAATTAACCACCCGTGTTGTCTCGCCATTAAATACGGCTCACATGGCTGTTTCACAGACACACATTGGCATAACCTGCCAGGGGCTCGGTATGGGAACAAACGAGTTTCCAGCAAAATTCCGAACAACTCTATAGCATACTTCGGCGTTGCAAGTTTTGGCCTTATATGCATCAGCTCCGAATCATTGTCTTGGGTCAATAGTTGGGTTGCCCGGCTCCTGTGATTGCTACCTTACGTTCCGCTCAATCGGCTAGGGTAGTAAAGGGAGAACTACTATGATTATGCTTCCGGTTCATCCGGTCAAGTACCTCAGTAGAGAAAGCTGAAAACTGACTGTCATGATGCGGCGAGAGCTGGTCAGCCACTTGACAATTTCTTGGAATCTTTAGCGATTCTCCGTGTAACACGAATGATCTTTTTTTGAGATCAAATATGTAATGCACCATATTATAATACGCTGCATACATACCAGGGGCTATTTCGTAACCCCACCACAAAACTCCTATGGCTAAGTGAAAGTGTTAACACCCTATAGTCCGATTGCCTGGTTCGCCGCATTATCACCTCCTTCATGGATCAAGACATTGGATAAAGAGTGATTAAATGCTTTTCCGAACACCCCCGTACTTCCTACGAGGGGGGTGAAGCCAAAGACTGGAAAACTTTCAGATTATATTAAAACGGCCGCACAGGAGGAATACAAGCTTTAGAGAAAAACATTAAAATAGATTAACTATAAAGTTGTCTTTTACACTTTTCATACACCTCACTCGAACATTATGTCTTTCGAGCACTGACCCTCTATCAAGCGGGCAGCCTCTAGGACGTCTTCAAAATAATGCTCCCGTTCAGGACGGTCCTTGCCCTTGGGTGGACTCTTCGCTGCAACATCGATGGCCTTCATCTTTCCCCAGAATGTCTTGACTCGGGCAAAGGCCATCCGTGCACCTTCAATGCACGCTGACCGCATCCCAGCATCGATTCGTGGCACCGCGTCAACAAGTCTTTGTACCAAATCGAAGTAGCTATCCAGAATAGGCTCAGTTGGCCACAACCGGATTATGACATCCTTCATGGCAGCGCCGGACATCCTATGAAGTTCGGCCCATCGGGACATCTGTTCATTTAGCAATAGAGGGCGCTTTGATGCGCCAAACTGCGACCAAAAAAGCTTCTCCGTTGCATACCAATCTCGCGCTTGGTAATACTGCGCCGCATCGGAAGAGCTCTTCGGCAAGTTCAAGAACTTGTCCAGAGAACTCCACACTTGGTTAAGCTAAGCATAGTTCGGGTCACCGAACTTAGCTTGCAACATAAAGGGCTTTCCAGCCGCAATCTCCCTAGCCCGCCGAACCTCCTCACGGGTGGCTCTGGATTCCTACTGCGCCTCTCTCGCCTCTTGCAAGGCCTTGTCCAGTTCAGCCGTTAAGGCTTTATTCTCATTCTCCAGAAATTCGTAGCGGCCAGTGGCATTCTCCAGTTTGAGCGCCATCGTGGATATCTTCTCCTGGTCTCAGTGCCGTGCAGCTTGTTCGGCTTTTAGCTCAGTCAATGCCTTTTCGGCAGCAGCATTGCCCCACCGGGCCTGCTCCTTGGCCCGGGCCAGCTCCGCTCGAAGAGCTTCAACAGCGGCAGCACCATCTGCAGCCATGCACATTCCAGCATCTAAATTTCAGCGTCATTCTTATACCACAAAAATGTATGGGGATTGCCCCGAATACATACCTTGCGACTCGTCAAGACGTATATTGATTAATGCAAGATCATCCCCTGCCACATCAAGCTTCCGTTGCAGCTCGGCAATTTCCATAGTCCGGGACGTGGCCAACGGGGAACCAGCCCGTGTTCAAATTCATCAGGTTAGTCCTCAAAATGATCCATTTCGATCCTTCGTTTTCTTCCCAACGGAAGCCAACCCGAGTCTCAGGGGCTACTACCTATACACAGGCGCATCTTTGCAAATATAACATAGCTGAAAATATTATATCACAAATCTCAAAACCCTTCAGCAGGCTCATGAAGGCTTCATTTAATCCGCTCTTCGCGGATAGAATTTTCTCAACCACTGTACCCATCAAGGTACGCTGTTCCCCAGAGACAGATGCATTTCGCAACATGTCCGTAATATGCCCAAAGCCGTCGGGTCTTCGGAAGCCACTCTAGGAGCACAGTCATCCTTTGAAGGAATTTGCTCACCCGTCTCCGGAATCATCATCGGCTGCAAGCCAGACGGCCGAAGATCCACCTTCGGGTACTGCCTTTTTCATCCCTTGCGTAGCTTGTTTAGCAAGAAAAACCCTCTGCAATGACACTTCGGAGTCGTCCGCCTTATTGGGCGATGAAGTCGGGGGAGGCATCTCGCTCTTCATCATCTCTGGGAGGAGACTTCCCGAAGAAGAGGATTGCGCAGAAAGACTCCGTGCCAACCAGTAAAGCTGCACGAACGCCTTATGTATATCTTCGACAACAACAATGAAGCGGGGCGCTATCAAAATGCTCCAGATTCATTTATGATTTGGTCGAGGGCTTGTCCGGTTGTTGGAGCTGTTCAACGGCATCGCTTTCCAAACCCAAGCCGCTCGACGGTGGCATCTTGCCCCTCTTGGGAGACTCCCCTCCCAACCTTCGGAGGCGGCCCTTTTCCCCCTACTCGGGGATGGGATACTGGGTCCTCTCCCGCCTCTGTCTTCAGGCGAAGAAATATCAATTTCTCCGGACTCAGTGTCTGACTTACCTCCGGAACCAAGTGTCAGCGTTCTGGGAACGGGGGTCCCCAGACTTGCCTGCCTGCGGCCCATAGCGTGGCTAAGCCAGTAGGCCGTACGACCCATCTTCATCAACAAGGCATCCAAGACCCTCGCGAGGGTCCAAGCCTCGCGAGGCGGACGATGCAAGACCTCTTTTGGAGTGGCCTAGCCAGGCATGCTCACGAGGAGAGGAGATATCAAGGCGGGGCAAACCTCACGAGGCTCTCGTGACGTGAGCCATGACAAACGACACCAGGCGGGCGCCAGCGCACGCAGCATCCTTATTTCCTCTTTGGTGCTAAGGAGGCCAGCGCAGGCGAAGAGTACCGGGGCATGAGGCAAAGGTTCCTATATTGGTGCAACGAGACCAAGATCAGGAGGACGGCAAGACGAAGGTCATCGTGGAGCCCAAGACGGCGTCACCACCAGAGCTTTTCGCAGGCGAAGATCGCTTTTGTCAGGATAGCTTGTACTAGCTGTCCCCCTTCAAATTTGCCCGCCGTTGTTGGCTCCCTTCCTGCTCGATATTTGGGAAGAGGACCAGGGCCTATATAAGTAGAGCTAGCCACCATAGTAGAGGCATCTCACCTTAGCCTAATCCAACCCGATCGAGAGCCTACCCTAGCCACAAGAACACCTCAACCTCAGGAGGTTGTTCTTCCCTTGTACCGTTCTTCATCAGCCCAAGAGGCAATCCACCACCACCACACTAGAGTAGGGTATTACACCACAACAGTGGCCCGAACCAGTATAAACCTTGTGTCTTTCTGTGTTGCGAGTTCGTCGAGTTCGTCCGCGAGATCTTATCGAGCTAGGGCGTAGATCGGTAGGAGGGAAAGACTTCGCGCACACCCCAGTGTTCGAACCTCAAGGGTTTGCCGCAACCCCACATCTGACATTTGGCGCGCCAGGTAGGGGTGCGCCGAAGCCTCCCTCGCGTCCATCAGTCGCTCCGTCGCTCCGTCGTATCCATGGCGGATGCTCACCGTGCTCGGGCTGACCGTCGGGATGCCCTCACCGCCCGCGTCGCTTAGACGGCTCCCGTCGGTGGGTCACCTCGTCATTCTCCGTCTCCCGCCGCCAACGCTGCCACCGGCCCGACGTGAAACGAGCAGCATGCATCCTTGCTGCATCCTTTGGTACGACATGATGGATGCACTGCCACTCCATCGCTGACCCTCGCCGGTTCTTTGTCTCACGCGCGCCGCGCTCCCATGGAGGCGCGGGCAGCGCTCCTCGCCGCAAACGAACTCCTGCGCTACTGCCCCATCGACGACCTCTATGAGGATTGGCTCGACCGTGTCGCCGAGCTCGTCCGCGCTGCAGGGGGCTCCCCAGCGCGTCCCTCTCTCTACCTCCCCCTCAACCAGCCAAGGGCGGCGAGGCTCATGGCGTGCCTCCACCACATCTACCCCAAGACGGTGCCTTGGCACCAAGGCGCGCGGCATCGCGGCATGATCCACCGTGCCCGGTGCCCGCGTGAGAAGAGAGAAGCTGCCAAGAAATCCCATGGCCGCGAGAAGCTCCACCTGCGGTCCCCGTGCCACCTCGTCAAGACCACGCGCCGCCTGCGGCGGCACCGCGTGGACCTCACCAAGACCAAGGTCCACCTCCAAAGCGGGCCCCGGCAACCATGGCTGGCTGCCGCGCCTTCACCCCCGAGCTGCGTAGCGTCGCCTGGCCAGGCAAGTTCAAGCCGGATCTGCCTCCTCGCTACGACGGCACCGCCGACCCCGCGGAGTTCCTGCAGCTCTATGAGCTGAGCATCGAAGCGGCAACGGCGACGAAAAGGTCATGGCGAATTGGTTTCGCATGGATCTCAAGGATGGAGCTCGCTCCTGGCTCCTGAACCTACAGCACGGCTCGATCTCCTCCTGGGACGAGATGCGCGAACGCTTTGTCGCCAACTTCCAGGGCACTCGCGACCGCCGGCCGGCCGTGGGTGATCTACGCCGCGTCAAGCAACAACCAAGAGAGACCCTCCAGAAGTACATCCAGCGCTTCAACAACACACGCCTCAAGATCCCTAAGGTCACGGATGAGGCCATCATCTCTGTGTTCTCCGACGGTGTCCATGACGTCAAGATGAAGGAAGATCTCTCCATCCACGAGGAGCTCTGCACCTCTCAGGAGTTGTTCAACATGGTGACTAAGTGCACAAGAGCTGAGGAGGGGTGCCTCTCTCTCCTTGAGCTGCCAGCCGCGGGTGCAGAGGAGAAGAAAACCAAGGCCAAGGACGTGAAGCGCAAGGAGGCAGCTGTGCTCGCGGCGGAGCCCGACACCAAGCGGGGCAGAGATCATCCCCAGTCTTCCAAGAAAAGCCGACCGTTCTGCTCCTTCCACGACCTGAACACCCACAACACCAGCGACTGTCAAGAGCTCAGAGCCATACGAGAAGGACGCTTCGGTCGACTCCCCGAGCGCAGCGACCGGGGCTACGGCCGCGGAGGAGGACGTGGAGGCGGACATTGGGACGACCGTGGCCCGCGCCAGGAATGGCGCGACAGGCCTCGCGAGGACTGATGGCAGGACCAACCTCGCGAGGGCGCCTGGAGGGATCAGCCTCATGAGGATCGCCCCCAAGGCAACGCCGATCTTCCCCCACTGCCGCCACCAAGAAGAAACGACGACCACCACCAGGACAAGGGGGCTGGGAGATTCCAGGAGCCACGTGCGATCGCTTGCATCTTGGGTGGCGCCCAGGCCCCAGCCTCACAGCGCATCTTCAAACAGTTCGCTCGCGAGGTGAACGCGGTGCTCCCCAAGCTCGAGGCCACACGCCCGCTCAAGTGGTCCCAATGCGCCATCACTTTCAACTCGGCAGATCAGGTCAAGTGCGCAGCCATTGCTGGCGCCCTTCCTATGCTGTGTTCCCCAGTCATCAGCAATGTGCAGGTCACCAAGACCCTCATCAACGGCGGTGCAGGGCTCAACGTCCTGTCCGTCGACACGTTTGACAACCTCCAAGTGCCATATGAACAGCTCCAACCCACCAAGCCCTTCTCAGGAGTGACCGATGGTTCCACCACACCGATAGGGCAGGTCCGCCTGCCTGTCACCTTCGGGGAGCGCAAGAACTACCACACCGAGCTCATCGACTTTGACGTCGCGCACATCTGCCTGCCGTACAATGCCATCCTCCAGTATGCAGCCCTGGCCAAGTTCATGGTAGTCACCCATCACGGCTACAACATCCTCAAGATGCCAGGAAGCGGAGGAATTATCACGGTCCCATGTGAAGAGAGGGATGCGGTGTGCTCCCTCGAGCGCGCCTTCCAAGCCGCAGCAATCGACGACCCCGACAGCATAAGTGAAGGTCCTCCGGAGACCATTCCCAGGAAGAAGCAGCTGCGCCGCGCAGGACCTCAGGAGGATGGCGTCGCGGCAGGAGTCTCATCAGGATCAGCGTCCGTCCCAGGGGCGCCTCCCTCCGTCGCATAGGAAAGCGCGCCCCGCGTCCTCCTCGGGCAGGGCTCGGGGGCTCTCTTCTGGAGGGCCTTAGATCTTGCCAAACTCACGAGGGAGGCGCTTGGGCACTACCTAGAAGCATGCTTCGCGGCACATGTTCCTCAGGAGAGCACGGGGCAAGGAGTGCCCACCACCCAGGAGTTCATCACCAAGACCACCCAGGAACTGCAAGACACAAGAGCCATGTGCGGCGACAGCCGCTCACGAGGCACAGCTCCCCATCCTGGCGAGGATGCAGGGCTGCGTGTCTGCATCGACATCCCAGGGCTCAACAGGGCCGCATCTCAGGAGCGCTTCTGGCCTTCGCGTGTGGGCCGCTGCGAGGGCCCACCACACAGCTACGTTTGCATGCCCTTAGGCTTGCCGAGCGTGGCGTCGGCCTATCAGCTCAACATGCAGCGTGTCCTGGCGGCTCAGGAGGCCAGGTACCACGCCGTCCTGGAGGAGATGGAGACGGTCTTCAGGGAACCTCCCGAGCCTCCAGAGCCTCTCGAGGCTCAGGGCTCCGATTGCTCATGAGGAGTCATTTCTTTAATGCACGCCTTCAGCTGCACCAACTCTACTTCATCTACAGAACCAGGTGACATCTTCCAAGCTCGTTTAGCTGGGAGTGCCCCTCGGGCTGCATTATTCCCAAGCCGCGTGGGTCCGTCCCTGTGGCATGTATCCCTTTTGCTTATGTCTTTAGCTTACCTTGCTGGGGGTGCCCCTCGGGCTGCATCATCCCCAAGCTGCTTGGGCCGGACTCGGTGGCATGTATCTTCCTGCATTTATCCATGTTGATCTGCTTTTCATGTTTAACCTGCCTACGGTTATCGCCTGCTCGATCATCACCTCCCACGGAGCCTCACAGGCATGGTGCTGGTGCATGGGTCCGTTCCTGCCACATCGACAAATCTGAGCGGTCGAGCTCTGGCTCGCGGCACGCCCCGCACACGTCACCTCACCAGGCCCTTAGTGCCTTCACCTCATCCAGAGCAACCAGCGGCAGGCTGACAGCTGTAACGGCAAACCATGTTTATTCTTGTGCTGGTTCACAGGGATCCCGTGGGAAGGATGGCAGGCGGCATCGTGAGTCTCCTTTTCTCTCGTGCAATTCGCTTGCGCATTAAAAGGGGGCTCCTGAGCATCGCTGTCAGGACCCCAATTCCAAGTCACATCGACCCAGCTGGTAACACCTCATATCACTTTGCGGCCTCACGCACGGTAACCCCACGTGTGTCGCCTTACCATGTCCCAGGACCGTTTGTGCCTTTTGGCTCACGTATATGAAAGTGTCGCTAGCATCCATATGACAGAGAACCCGGGCCGACATGGCTAGTCGTGAACCCAAAGCGGCACTAACCCATGGGGACAGGCATACATGAATCACATCGAGCATGTCGGTCATCAACATGTGAACCCGGGCTGTAGCACTGGGCTAACAGGACTCCGATAACCCGGGCTGTAGCAGGCTAGGCAGGACTCCGGATGTCACCACGTGACATTTCTCCGAAGGGACAGACACAGGAACAAAGTGAAACACATGCCGGCCAGTCAAGTGTCCAGAGCAGTAGTGCTGGGCTAGCAAGACTCCGGTGAACCGGGCTGTAGCGGACTACTATCGCTCGGGAAGCACTAGACTACATTTCCCCATATGATAGGCTGCCAAGGATAAACAACTAGATTGTCGGATCCCACTCATACCAAGCATTTCAAACATACACACAATATGCTCGATATGAGTACATACAACATGGCATCACAACAAAACTCTACAACTCAAGTACCTTTATTGAAAAGGCTCCGAGGAGCCATACGTAACATGTTCATACAGATAGGGGTCACATGACCCGACACTCAAGTCATACAATCATACAAGCACATGCGGAAGCAACTTAGTCTGAGTACAGACACTAGAAAGAAAGAAGGCTTGACGAAGCCTTTCTATCTACATCGGCCCTTCACAAGTCTTGGACCACCACCTGGGTGGCTAGTCACTCGTCAACGTCGAGGTCTACATAGAACCCATCGGAGGGGGCGGTGTTGTCGTCTGAAAACATTAGTTAAAGCAACATGAGTACGGAGGTACTCAGCAAGTCTTACAACAGAATCCTACTATATATGTACATTCTCAAGAAGGTAGTGGAGTTATTGCAGCAAGCCAGCTTTGACTCATGGCTAAGCTATCCTACGATAGACACAACTGGTAAAGCATTTGTCGCACAAGAGTCCACTAAACACCAACACAATACTCCACCGTGGATTCTCTCTCGTCAACCTACGAGAGGGCCAACCGCGGTACTCACACTTATCTTGAGGGTTTTAGTAGTATCCATTTACTTGTCTATGAACTGCATAGGCGATCAAGTAGTCCTTTAACACGGGCGCGGCTATTCGAATAGTTTATACCCTGCAGGGGTGAACTTCGTCACACATGTTTCCACCACTTAGCATCTGCACACAAAATGTGCTCGGCAGACTTCAAGCGAAAGACGACGTGGGTGTAGACCATGACCTAACCATCCAATCAAGTCTCTAGTCCAGGTTTATCGCCTATTCGGTTCCATCTGCAGGGAGTCTGGCCGAGGTTTCCACTAACGGCCCCGAATGATGTGTGCAGGGTTCCCAAGACACCAAACGGGCGAATTGGTACACCGGGCCACGTGCCTACCGCAACACAGTCCACCCCTATGGTCAGCACTACGTGCGGCCCCCAGCATACTACAAACACCAGAAACTACTTGCAACTCCTGGATAGAGGACGAGAGGGGTCAGTAAGTTGAGGGGGGTCATATTTCAGGGCCCAATGTGTGGTAGTAGCTGATCTTAAATCACACATACAGATCTCAGTTCTTAGGGACGGCCTCAATGAAACAACCCACCATGTACTCCTACATGGCCTCTCATCGATTCCTTTACCAAATCATATTCAACACTTTCACTCTCGATACCGACACAACCTTTCACTCTAGTTCATCATCCCGATGAGCTAGACCTGACACAACTCTAAGCATAGCAAGCATAGCATGGTAGGAACACAAATATGGCTCAGTCAACTCCTACACATGCTAGTGGGTTTCATCTAGTTACTGTGGCAATGACAGGTCATGCAAAGGAAGTGGGTTCAACTACCGCAACACACAGCAGTTTGAATCGCGTTGTCTTAATGCAGTAAACAAGAGCAGAAGCGAGAACATGGGTTTGTATCGGAATGATCAATGGGTTGCTTGCCTGATGTAGTGGTAGTAGGATACTGCCCTTCAGACGGATATTCGGGGTTATCCTCGGAGGCAGAACCTACCACGAAAGACATACCGAACATAATCAACACATGAAGATATGCAACAATATGATGCATGCTATGACATGGCAATATGAATGTGTCTTGGCCTAATGCAAGCTAAAACAGAAAGGAATGAACTCATTTGAATCAAAGATTCAAATGTTAGTTCATTTAACATAGCCATATTAGTGCATTATCTTATTTTGCTTAAAAAGCAAGGTTAACTTGTTCTGTCATTCATGAAACCAATACCAATGGATAGATTAAATTTTTCTGATCAAAATTCATATATAAATCTTTTCATTTGGAGTTACAGATTAATTTCTATGAATTTTTGAAGTTTGCAACAATTTCTAGAATTTCCTGTATAAGAATAATTCCAGTAATTGGATTAATGCGTCAGCATTGCGTCAGGATGATGTCAGTGGTCAAAGAGGACGTCCAGGTCAACCTGACCAGTGGGTCCCGCGTGTCAGTAGTTATTTAAACTAACTAAATTTAGTTAAAACTAACCTAGGTTAATTAGTAGTGGGGGGGCCCACTTGTCATAGACTCAGAGGAGTCAACCTGGGCCCACCTAGTCAAGGTCAGCGGGTCAAACCCGCTGGCGTTTAGCCGCCGGCGAGGCCAGAGGCGGCTGTGGAAGTGCATTAGTGTGTTCCGGCGACCAAATGGACGGCGGAGACCATCTACGGGTAGCTGGGAGCAAGCCGCGGCGTTTGGTGGCGGTGGTTGAGCTCGGGGTGGCCGGAAACATCGTTGGCGACGAGCTTGGCAGTCGCCGGAGTCGGGTGAAGGTGAGCCCGAGGCTAAGGGGCACGGCGAGGCACGTGGTGAGGTGCGTTGGGCTCCTGGGGATCCAGTGAGTGTGTTGGACACGGTGGTGTGGCCGGTGGTTGGCCGGAGACACGTTGGCGACGAGATTGGCGGTGGCGCGTGCGGTTAAGCTTTGTGCAGTTGTTATGGTGCACGAGAAAGCAAACGGAGAGGATGGGGAGGTAGCTGAGCTCACGGCGGTCATGTAGAAACGGACGTCGCGGTCGGGGACGAGCTGATGCGGTGGCGACGACGAAGGGGATCTCCGGCGGTGGTCGACGAAGACGGGGTCGGTGGAGTGTTGCAGAGCGTGCGAGCGCTTGGGGCTTGGCCTGCTCGATGTAGTCGACGACGGTGGAGCGAACGGACACGATGGCGCAGCACGGGGACGACGGAGGGCGTGACTACGTCGGCGATGCAACGGCAGGTGCGTCGGCCATGGTGCGGGAGAGCGAGGGAGAGAGGCAGGGGGGCGAGTGAGGTGTCCACGGGGTCGGGGCGGCGACGTGGAGCCTGCCCAGGGTCCAGGCGCACGAAGCGGCAAGCTGCTGGCGCTGTGGCCAGCTCGCGCTCGCCGGCGTCAGCTCTCTGCCTGCCTGGCGGGGATGAAGCAGCTGGCTGGCATGGGCCAGCACATCGCTGGGCCTCCAGGTGGGCCGACTGATGGGCTGTGGCCAGGTAAGTTCTCTCCCTCTCTTTAAATTTCTATTTTCTATTTTTCTGTAGGTTTGTAGCTTTATTAAAAATAGCTAGGCACTTCTACAAATCTTGAAAATAATCAGAGGCTCTGTTTAGAATATTTCCAACAGCCCACACTTAGCTTCAGAAATATTTGAGCATCTAAAAGATTTACTAGCATTTAAATGCCCAAATGCAACTTACATATGATTTAATTCAATGACCTTCTGTTGACCTAGAAAATTGTGCACCAATTTTGCCAGAGATTCCAACCCAAGACAAAGAGAGTGAACTTTTTATAAGGGCATTTCAGGTTCATTGAAAATATTTTTAGTAAGCCTTAGTTGAATTCAGAGGGGTTCTGGGGGTTCTGTCTTCCCCAATTCAAGTTTCTGATGAAAAGTAGACATGATGCAACACTCTAATGCATGGACTAGGTAGGATGTGACAACTCACCCCCACTCAAAAGAATCTCATCCCAAGATTTAGGATCCGTCGGGTAGAAGGTGGGGTACTCGAGTCGAAGACGGTCCTCCCTTTCCCAAGTAGCTTCTTGCTCAGAATGATGTGACCATTGAACCTTGAGAAACTTGATATTTTGGCGTCGAGTGGTACGCTCGGCTTGATCAAGGATATGAACGGGATATCCTCGATATGTGAGGTTATCTTGGAGATCAAGCGTTTTGTGGTCCACTCCACAGATAGGATCCGAGAAGCAACACCTGAGTTGAGAAACGTGGAAGACATCATGAACTCTGGAGAGATGCGAAGGTAGTTCCAACTGGTAGGCAACTTCCCCTCGTTTGGCAAGAATGCGAAAGGGTCCAATGTAACGAGGAGCCAACTTGCCTTTGATACCGAATCTATGGGTTCCCTTTAAAGGTGTAACCGAAGGTAAGCCTTCTCGCCAACTTCATAAGTCATAGGCTCATGTTTGCGGTCATATTGGCTCTTTTGGCGAGATTGGGCCATTTTCAATTTCTCACGAATAACGCGAACCTGCTCTTCTGCTTCCTGGATCATATCCGGGCCAAAGAGTTGTCTTTCCCCGGTTTCTGACCAGTTAAGAGGCGTTCGACATTTTCGTCCATAGAGAACTTCGAAAGGAGCTTTGCCCAAGCTAGCTTGATAACTATTGTTATAAGCGAACTGGCGAATGGAAGGCACTTCTCCCAACTCATACCAAAAGCGATGACAGAAGCTCGAAGCATATCCTCCAGAATTTGATTGACTCGTTCTACTTGACCACTTGATTGAGGATGGAAGGTGGTGCTAAAAGAGAGACGAGTCCCCATAGCATTTTGGAAACTCTCCCAAAATCGAGAGGTGAAGATACTTCCACGGTCTGAGTTAATCTCCAATGGAACACCATGAAGAGACACTATTCAGGAGATGTACAAGTCAGCTAGCTGACTAGCAGTTATACTCTCACGAACGGGTAGGAAGTGGGCTACTTTGTAAAGACGATCGACAACGACGAAGATGGCATTATTCCCTCTCTTGGTCCTGGGAAACCCGGTAATGAAATCCATACCGATTTTATCCCATTTCCATTCAGGAATTGCCAAAGGTTGAAGGGTGCCAGCAGGCCGTTGATGCTCTGCTTTGACACGACGATAGACATCGCAATTAGCAATGTATTGAGCGATTTCCCTCTTCATCCTAGTCCACCAAAACCTCTGGCGTAGGTCTTGATACATTTTAGTACTACCGGGATGAATGGTGAGAGGGGATTCATGAGCTTCCTTAAGGATCAATTGCCATAGATGTTGTTTCTTGGGAACCACCAAGTGGTTCTTGAAGAAGACCACACCTCGCTCATCCATGGAAAAACATTTAGCAACTCTTCTAGCGATGTTTTCCTTAATTCGGGATATGCCCTTATCGCGCTTCTGGGCAGCTATGATTTGATCTGTAAGGTTAGGTTTCACCACCAGGGTGGAAAGGAATCCTCGAGGAACAATGTGGAGGTTAAGCTTACGAAATTCCTTGTGGAGAAGTGGTTGATTTTGTTGTAACATCAGGTTGTTACAATAAGATTTACGACTTAGTGCATCAGCCATGACATTGGCTTTGCCCGGGGTGTAAGTTATTCCTAAGTCTTAATCCATGATCAACTCGACCCAACGTCTTTGCCTGAGATTCAAATCCGGTTGGGTGAAGATGTATTTCAGACTTTGGTGATTGGTGTAGATTTCGCAACGATTACCAAGAAGGTAATGTCGCTGGGTTTTGAGTGCATGGACTACAGCCGCAAGCTCTAGATCATGTGTGGGATAGTTATCCTCATGTGGACGGAATTGTCGGGAAGCGTAGGCAATCACATGAAGATCTTGCATGAGTATGCAACCTAGTCCTTGTCGCGAGGCGTCGGAATATATAACAAAGTCCTTAGAAAAATCTGGTGGTACAAGTACGGGAGCAGATGTCAGGCATCTTTTCAGTTCCTGAAAGCTGAACTCGCACTGTGGGGTCCACTCGAACTTTTTATCTTTCTTGAGGAGTTCAGTTAGAGGCTTAGCAACCTTGGAGAAATTCTCGACGAAGTGGCGACAATAGCTCGCTAAACCAAGGAAACTCCGAACTTGCTTGACCATTTCATGTGGAGTCCAGTAAAGGACGGCTTGAACTCGCTCGGTATTGACAGCAATCCCTTTACTAGAGATTACATGGCCTAGATAGGTCACTTCTGGCAACCAAAATTCGCACTTAGAAAATTTAGCATAAAGACGATGCTCTCGAAGTTTCATCAATACTAGCCTTAGATGTTCGGCATGTTCTTCCTCATTCTTGGAGTAGATGAGTATATCATCGAGGTATACCACGACGAATTTATCCAAATACCCCATGAAGATTGAGTTCATTAACCGAGAAAAGGTGGCTGGAGCATTGGTTAAACCGAAGGACATGCCGGTGTACTCGTATTGGCCATAACGAGTAACAAAGGCCGTTTTGGGAATGTCCCCGTTCTTGATTTTGATTTGATGGTAGCCCAACCTCAAATCCATTTTGGAAAAGACTGAGGATCCAGCGAGCTGGTCATACAGGTTGTTGATCCTGGGGAGCGGATACTTGTTCTTGATGGTGACCAAGTAGATAGGTCGGTAATCTACAACCATCCGATCCGTTCCATCCTTCTTCTTGACGAAGAGGACGGGGCAAGCCCATGGAGAAGAACTAGGACGGATGAAACCCTTTTGCAAGGACTCATCGAGTTGTTTCTTAAGCTTGGCTAGTTCTAGGGGTGCCATCTTATAAGGTCTTCTAGAGATTGGGACGGTTCCTGGAACAAGGTCTATCACGAACTCGACATCTCTGTCAGGTGGAACACCTGGCAGTTCCTTTGGAAAGACATCCGGGAAGTCACGGACTACCGGAATATCTTCAAGGTCTGGAAGAGGGTTGGCATTTAGAGAGTAGAGCTGACGCTCAGACACTCGGGTCAAAACATTGACTGTCTTGCCCGATGGATGAGTGAGTTGAACAGTTCTAGTGGAGCAATCAATCTTAGCGTAATGGGCTGACATCCAGTCCATACCCAAGATGATGTTTATGTCCGAGGACTTGAGTGCTATTAGTGATGCAAGGAAGACTAATCTGTCGACAAGGATTTCATTCCCATGACTTATTCTAGAGGTTTTCCATCTAGAACCAGGAGTCTGAATTTCCATGGAGGTGGGCATGTCACTAAATGTGGTGTTGTGCAATCGAGCATAGCTCTCAGAAATAAATGAATGAGATGCTCCAGTATCAAAGAGAACTGTTGCCGGATGACAATTAACAAGGAGCGTACCAAGAACAACGTTGGGGTCCTCATGAGTTTCCTCAGCTGAGACGTAGTTGACATGACCACGAGCAGTGGTGGCTGGCTTGGCGTAGAGCACCTTTCCTGCTGGCTTGCCACAGCCAACAGACTTTCCGAACTGGTTGGGGTTGTTCTGGGGACACTCGCGGATGTAGTGACCCATCTCCCCACACTTGAAACAAGTTATCACATTGGGGCGTGGAGCAGGATTAGCAGCGGGGCCACCATAGGTCTTGGGCGGTGCATACTGCTGGTTGGGGAGAGGCGCCTCAAAGGATGGCCTCGGGGTGAACCTGGGTGGCAGAGCAGTGTTTGGAATCCAGACTCGGCGCTTCTGAGATCCAGAGCCAGATGAAGATCCAAAGTCACGGGAGTGCTTGCGTGAAGCTTCAAAGTTAGTCTGACATGTCTCAGCGCTGATGGCCTTGTTGACTAACTTCTGAAAGGAGGTGCACTCATGCAGACGAAGATCACGGCGAAGCTCGGGGCTAAGTCCCTTGCGGAACCTTGCCAGCTTCTTGGCGTTGGTGGATACCTCTTCAAGAGCATAACGTGCTAGATTTCCAAACTCACGACTGTATGCATCCATAGTTAGTCTACCCTGGGTGAAATTGCAGAACTCTTCCCTCTTACGATCCATGAGACCTTCCGGGATGTGATGCTCACGGAAAGCCGCACTGAATTCAGCCCAGGTAGTGATTTGGCCGACCGGGCGCATAGCCTCATAATTTTCCCACCAAAGGCTAGCAGGGCCTTCGAGGTGATAGGCAGCAAAGATAACCTTATCAGCTTCGGCTATGTTGGCAGAACGTAGCTTGTGGGTGATGCTGCGAAGCCAGTCATCCGCATCGAGAGGCTTGACGGAATGATTAAATTTTGGTGGATACAACTTGACAAAGTCATTGATTGACACCAGGTCGTTCCTCGGCTGGCGTGCAGTATTCTGCTCAATCCGCTCCAGCAAGCGGTTAGTCTCACGCTTGTTTCGTTCTGCCTCCACCATAACTTTGGCCAGAGAAGGCGGTTGAGGCAGATTTTCATTCCTAGCTGCACTGGATTCACCCTGCTCCGGGGCAGCAGGGTTGTTGCGGGTGTTGACCATCCTAGGAAAACAAGACACCAGTTTAAACAAGGATGGTGTCGTGGTTTTGTAATGGCAGATGTCCTCATGAAAGGACTTAGTCGTGGAGCCATCGTGATGGGTTAGCTTGAAGGGGTTAAAGCAGACACAGGGACGCAAGAGAGTTTATAATAGTTCGGACCCTTCGATGAAGGTAAAAGCCTACGTCTAGCAGTGATGGAATTGATGGGGTTTCGATGACTAGGGAGCAAACAAGCTTCACCTAGGTCTCGAGTTGTTATCTGTTGTCCTTGAACCGCCGCCGGGTCGTCCCCTTATATACATGGGTGACGCACGTCGGTTTACAGAGTCCCAACACCGGATCATAGACTTGTCCGGTTTGGTCTCTACTTACTCCTAACATACAATGCAAGTTTACATACCAATGCCCGTTTACGGCTACAGGCTTTAAACCGACTGTGGGCCTTGAGCCCTGTTCTTCTCTTATGGGCTTCAACATACTTAACTACTGATGAAGTTAACCCGGCCTGTCCTGGCCGGTTTACGCCCAGTAGTAATATCCCCAACATTAGGCCCCAGATTGATTTGAACGGGTTCATGTCAATCCTTAGCAAAAAGTTCATCTTCAACATCTTCTCATAAATTAGTGAACCGCCATGATGTCATCTTCTCTGATTGCTGTAAACCGGAGTGATGTCATCTGTCATAACGAAGCTATCCATGATGCTTCCTTGTTTCATAGATCTATGATAATCGAGGCGAAAGCTCCGTTTTGTGGCCCCTTGATTCTCGCGCCTGACACATATGCCTTTCATTATAAATAGGACCGAAGGGTCATTTCTTTTTTTTCCCTTCGTGCCCTCCTGCTTCGTCTTCCTCGAGCCGTCCAGCTTCGGAGCTCCGCCGCCGCCGTCGACCTCTACATCAACCTAGGCCGCTGCATCACCCTGAATGCACTAGAGCACTGCGGCGATCTCTCGCATTTCCACAACTCCAGTAAGTCCTCTGCTATTTTCAATACAGATCTGTTCTTAGGGTTTCCATGTTCCTCTAGTGTTCATCGTCTGCTTCATGCTCATACAGGACAGATCTTTAGATGAATCTGTGAACCTTTGCTCTGCACGGCGGTAGTTTTTAGTATCCGCCTTCACTTTGATATGTTTGGACCGTAGATCTGATCCATAGCTTTGCCTCATTGATTCCACACTGCTCCTTCTAGGTCTTGAATATTTATCCCTTTTACGAACATGCTCCAGATCCAATGTTATAATAGAATCTTGTGAAATCTGTTTCTGCATACTTACTCATCCGCAATCTCAACTGTTTCAATGTTTAGACCAGGTGGTTTAACTTTGTAGAAAAGAATTACCAAACCGGTATATACCATTAGTCCCCTTGTTGAACCGCTAGGATTCCTTAGCCAGGCACTGCCGCTTGGCAAACTCCGGTTTATAAGTAACTGCCTCCGGTTTAGCAATGTGTGCAACAGTGTATATTTGCCCAACATATTCTTGAACCGGAATTACCGCTTTTGTAGATCACATCATGGCTAAACAAGTGTATGAGTGCAACTGGGTCCCCTCTCGTGTGATCGAGATTCAGTTGAATAATTTAGTCAAAACTGGCGCTTTGAGCAGTAAAGAGGTTATTCATTGGAGGGTCCCCGGTACAGAATGTCCTCCCACACCTCAAGAGGGAGAGGTTGTTGTTTTCACAGATCATCTAGCCCGGGGCTTCAATCCTCCCGGTTCAAAATTTTACCGGGATGTCTTAGCCAATTTCCAACTCCGCCCGCAAGACACTGGCCCAAACTCTGTAACCAACATATGTCACTTCCAAGTGCTCTGTGAGGTATTCTTTCAAGAGGAACCCACAGTTGAATTGTTCAAAGACTGCTTCCATCTAAACCGCCGTACTGAATTTACTGACGGTGCCAACACGGAGTTTTGTCGATCAGAAAGTTTTGTCAATCCTAAGGATGCTAAAAGGTATGCTGGCTCCAGCGATCCTTCCAAGGACTAGAGTAAGCATCTCGGAGTTGGAATGTACGCTTTGATGAGATGATCAAAGATTTTGGGTTTATATAAAGTTTATGAGAAACTTGTATTTCCAAAGAAGTGAGTGGGAGCACTATAGAATTTCTGATGAGTGTATGTTGTTGACATATTGATGATCAGAAATGATGTAGAATTTCTGGAAAGCATATAGGGTTATTTGAAAGATGTTTTTCAATAGAAAACCTGGATTAAGCTACTTGAACATTGAGCATCGAGATCTATAAGGATAGATCAAAATGCTTAATAATACTTTCAAATGAGCACATACCTTGACATGATCTTGAAGGTGTTCAAGATGGATCAGTCAAAGAAGGAGTTCTTGCCTAAGTTGTAAGGTATGAAGTTAAGAGTTAAAGCTCGACCACGGCAGAAGAGAGAGAAAGGATGAAGGTCGTCCCCTATGCTTCAGACATAGGCTCTATAGTATGCTATGCTGTGTACCGCACCGGAAGTGTGCCTTGACATGAGTCAGTCAAGGGGTACAAGAATGATCCAGGAATGGATCATTGGATAGCGGTCAAAAATTGTCCTTGGAGTAAATAAGGATATGTTTCTCGATTATGGAGGTGATAAAGAGTTCGACATAAAGGGTTACGTCGATGCAAGCTTTAACACTTATCCGAATGACTCTGAGTAGCAAACCGGATACGTATAGTGGAGCAACCATTTGGAATAGCTCCAAGTGGAGCGTGGAAGCAGCATTTACAATATGACCTAGAAATTTGCGAAGTACATATGGATCTGAATGTTACAGATCCGTTGACTAAAACCTCTCTCACAAGCAGAACATGATCAAACCCCAAAACTCTTTGGATGTTGGTCACATGGTGATGTGACCTGTCAGTGTTAATCACATGGTGATGTGAACTAGATTATTGACTCTAGTGCAAGTGGGAGACTGTTGGAAATATGCCCTAGAGGCAATAATAAAAGTGTTATTATTATATTTCTTTGTTCATGATAATATTCTTTTATTCATGCTATAACTGTATTATCCGGAAATCGTAATACACGTGTGAATACATAGACCACAATATGTCCCTAGTGAGCCTCTAGTTGACTAGCTCGTTGTGATCAACAGATAGTCATGGTTTCCTGGCTATGGACATTGGATGTCGTTGATAACGGGATCACATCATTAGGAGAATGATGTGATGGACAAGACCCAATCCTAAGCCTAGCACAAAGATCGTGTAGTTCGTATGCTAAAGCTTTTCTAATGTCAAGTATCTTTTCCTTAGACCATGAGATTGTGCAACTCCCGGATACCGTAGGAATGCTTTGGGTGTACCAAACGTCACAGCGTAACTGGGTGGCTATAAAGGTGCATTACAGGTATCTCCAAAAGTGTCTGTTGGGTTGGCACGAATCGAGACTGGGATTTGTCACTCCGTGTAAACGGAGAGGTATCTCTGGGCCCACTCGGTAGGACATCATCATAATGTGCACAATGTGACCAAGGGGTTGATCACGGGATGATGTGTTACCGAACGAGTAAAGAGACTTGCCGGTAACGAGATTGAACAAGGTATCGGTATACCGACGATCGAATCTCGGGCAAGTACAATACCGCTAGACAAAGGGAATTGTATACGGGATCGATTGAGTCCTTGACATCGTGGTTCATCCGATGAGATCATCGTGGAACATGTGGGAGCCAACATGGGTATCCAGATCCCGCTGTTGGTTATTGACCGGAGAACGTCTCGGTCATGTCTGCATGTCTCCCGAACCCGTAGGGTCTACACACTTAAGGTTCGGTGACGCTAGGGTTATAAAGGAATCTTGTATGTGGTTACCGAATGTTGTTCGGAGTCCCGGATGAGATCCCGGACGTCACGAGGAGTTCCGGAATGGTCCGGAGGTGAAGATTTATATATGGAAAGCTGTTGTTCGGGTTCCGGGAAAAGTTCGGGTTTTTTCGGTATTGTACCGGGAAGCTTCCAGAAGGTTCCGGAGGATTCCGGAGGGGTCCGGAGGTCCGGAAATTGTTCCACCACGTCCAATACAGTAGCATGGGCTGTAAGGGGGCGCCCTAGCCTTTATGGGCCAAGGGAACCAGCCCCCCAAGGCCCATGCGCATGGGAAGGGGGAAACCCTAAAGGGGGAGGCCTCCACTTGACTTGGGAGGCACTCCTCCCCCCTTGGCCGCACCCCTTGGGGTGGGAAACCCTAAAGGGGGCGCAGCCCCCCCTTTCCCCTATATATAGTTGAGGTTTGGGGCTGCTAAACACATGAGAACTTCTCCTCTTGGTGCAGCCCTGCCTCTCCTCCTCCTCCTCCTCTCCCGTGGTGCTTGGCGAAGCCCTGCTGGATTGCCACGCTCCTCCATCACCATCACGCCATTGTGCTGCTGTTGGATGGAATCTTCCTCAACCTCTCCCTCTCTCCTTGCTGGATCAAGGCGTGGGAGACATCACCGGGCTATACATGTGTTGAACGCGGAGGTGCCGTCCGTTCGGCACTAGGATCTCCGGTGATTTGGATCACGACGAGTACGACTCCTTCAACCCCGTTCTCATGAACGCTTCCGCTTAGCGATCTACAAGGGTATGTAGATGCACTCTCCTTCCTCTCGTTGCTAGTTTCTCCATAGATAGATCTTGGTGACACGTAGGAAAATTTTGAATTTCTGCTACGTTTCCCAACAGTGGCATCATGAGCTAGGTCTATTGCGTAGATTCTTTGCACAAGTAGAACACAAAGTAGTTGTGGGCGTTGATGTTGTTCAATATGCTTACCGTTACTAGTCCAATCTTGTTTCGACGGTATTGTGGGATGAAGCGGCCCGGACCGACCTTACACGTACTCTTACGTGAGACAGGTTCCACCGACTGACATGCACTTGGTGCATAAGGTGGCTAGCGGGTGCCAGTCTCTCCCACTTTAGTCGGAACGAATTCGATGAAAAGGGTCCTTATGAAGGGTAAATAGCAATTGACATATCACGTTGTGGTCTTGCGTAGGTAAGAAACGTTCTTGCTAGAAACCCTTAGCAGCCACGTAAAACATGCAAACAACAATTAGAGGACGTCTAACTTGTTTTTGCAGGGTATGCTATGTGATGTGATATGGCCAAGAAGAATGTGATGGATGATATGTGATGTATGAGATTGATCATGTTCTTGTAATAGGATTCACGACTTGCATATCGATGAGTATGACAACCGGCAGGAGCCATAGGAGTTGTCTTTATATATTGTATGACCTGCGTGTCATTAAACAACGCCATGTAATTACTTTACTTTATTGCTAACCGGTAGCCATAGTAGTAGAAGTAATAGTTGGCGAGACAACTTCATGAAGACACAATGATGGAGATCATGATGATGGAGATCATGGTGTCATGCCGGTGACGATGATGATCATGGAGCCCCGAAGATGGAGATCAATGGAGCTATATGATATTGGCCATATCATGTCACTACTATATAATTGCATGTGATGTTTATTATGTTTATGCATCTTATTTGCTTAGAACGACGATAGTAAATAAGATGATCCCTCATTAAAATTTCAAGAAAGTGTTCCCCCTAACTGTGCACCGTTGCTAAAGTTCGTCGCTTCTAAGCACCACGTGATGATCGGGTGTGATGGATTCTTACGTTCACATACAACGGGTGTAAGACAGATTTACACACGCGAAACACTTAGGGTTAACTTGACGAGCCTAGCATGTACAGACATGGCCTCGGAACACAGAGACCGAAAGGTCGAACATGAGTCGTATAGTAGATACGATCAACATGAAGATGTTCACCGATGATGACTAGTCCGTCTCACGTGATGATCGGACACGGCCTAGTTGACTTGGATCATGTAATCACTTAGATGACCAGAGGGATGTCTATCTGAGTGGGAGTTCATAAGATGAACTTAATTATCTGAACATAGTCAAAAGACCTTTGCAAATTATGTCGTAAGCTCGCGCTTTAGTTCCACTATTTAGATATGTTCCTAGAGAAAATATAGTTGAAAGTTGAAAGTAGCGTTTATGCAGACAGTAGAAAGCTTATGTCCTTAATGCACTGCTCAGTGTGCTGAACCCCAAACGTCGTTTGTGGATGTTGCGAACATCGGACATACACGTTTTGATAACTGCGTGATAGTTCAGTTAAACGGTTTAGAGTTGAGGCACTAAAGACATTTTCGAAACATCGCGGAACATATGAGATGTTTCGAGGGCTGAAATTAGGATTTCAGGCTCGTGCCCATGTCAAGAGGTATAAGACCTCCGACGATTTTCTTAGCCCGCAAACTCAGGGAGAAAAGCTCAATTGTTGAGCTTGTGCTCAGATTGTCTGAGTGCAACAATCACTTGAATCGAGTGGGAGTTGATCTTCCAGATGAGATAGTGATGTTTCCCCAAAGTCATTGCCACCAAGCTGCTAGAGCTTCGTGATGAACTATAACATATTAGGGATACATATGATGATCCTTGAGGTATTCGCGATGTTTGACACCGCGAAAGTAGAAATCAAGAAGGAGCATCAATTGTTGATGGTTGGTGAAACCACTAGTTTCAAGAAGGGCAAGGGCAAGAAGGGATACTTCATGAAACGGCAAATCAGCTGCTGCTCTAGTGAAGAAACCCAAGGTTGAACCCAAACCCGAGACTAAGTGCTTCTGCAATAAGGGAACAGCCACTAGAGCAGCATTACCCTAGATACTTGGTAGATGAGTAGGCTGGCAAGGTCGATAGAAGTATATTGGATATACATTATGTTAATGTGTACTTTACTAGTACTCCTAGTAGCACCAGGGTATTAAGATACCGGTTCGGTTGCTAAGTGTTAGTAACTCGAAATAAAAGAGCTACGGAATAAACGAAGACTAGCTAAAGGAGAGCTGACGATATGTGTTGGAAGTGTTTCCAATTTTGATGTGATCAAACATCGCACGCTCCCTCTACCATCAAGATTAGTATTAAACCTGAATAATTGTCATTTGGTGTTTGCGTTGAGCATAGACATGATTGGATTATGTCTATCGCAATACGGTTATTCATTTAAGGAGAATAATGGTTACTCTATTTATTTGAATAATACTTGCACCTAAAGGAATGGTTTATTGAATCTCGATCGTAGTGATACACATTTTCATGTCAAAAGATATAAGATAGTAATGATAGTACCACTTACTTGTGGCACTGCCATGAAAGTCATATTGGTATAAAACGCATGAAGAAGCTCCATGTTGAAGGATCTTTGGACTCACTCGTTTTTGAAAAGTTTGAGACATGCGAACCATGTCTATTGGTGTACACGCATGAAGAAACTCCATGCGGATGGATCGTTTGGACTCACTTGATTTTGAATCACTTGAGATATGCAAATCATACCACATAGGCAAGATGACTGAAGAGCCTCGGTTTCAGTAAGATGGAACAAGATAGCAACTTGTTGGAAGTAACACATTTTGATGTGTGCAGTCCAATGAGTGCTGAGGCATGCAGTGAATATCGTTATGTTCTTACTTCACAGATGATTCGAGTAGATGCTGAGTATATTTACTTGATAAAACACAAGTCTGAATTATTGAATGGTTCAAGTAATTTCAGAGTGAAGTAGAAGATCATTGTGACAAGAGGATAAAATGTCTATGATATGATCATAGACATGAATATCTGAGTTACGAGTTTGGCACACAATTAAGACATTGTGGAGATTGTTTCACAATTAATAGCGCCTGGAACACCATAGTGTGATGGTGTGTCCGAACATCATAGTTGCATCCTATTGGATATGGTGCGTACCATGATGTCTCTTATCGAATTACCACTATCGTTCATGGGTTAGGCATTAGAGACAACCGCACTCACTTTAATAGGGCACCACGTAATTCCGTTGAGATAACACCGTGAGAACTATGGTTTAGAGAAACCTAAGCTGTCATTTCTTGATAGTTTGGGGTTGCGACGCTTGTGTGAAAAAGTTTCACCGTGATAAGCTCGAACCCAAAACGGATAAATGCATCTTCATAGGATACCCAAAATGGTTGGGTATACCTCCTAATTCAGATCCGGAAGCAAAAGTGATTGTTTCTAGAATCGGGTCCTTTCTCGAGGAAAAGTTCGTCTCGAAAATTGAGTGGGAGGATGGTGGAGACTTGATGAGGTTATTGAACCATCACTTCAACCAGTGTGTAGCAGGGCACAGGAAGTTGTTCCTTTGGCACCTACACCAATTGAAGTAGAAGCTTATGATAGTGATCATGAAACTTCAGATCAAGTCACTACCGTACCTCGTAGGGTGACAAGGACGCGTACTACTTCAGAGTGGTACGGTGATCCTGTCTTGAAGGTCATGTTGCTAGACATCAATGAACCTACGAGCTATGGAGAAGCGATGGTGGGCCCAAATTCTGACAAATGGTTACAAGCCATGAAATCCGAGATAGGATCCATGTATCATAACAAAGCATGGACTTTGGTGGACTTGCCCGATGATCGGCAAGCCATTGAAATAAATGGATCTTTAAGAAGAAGACGGACGTGGACGGTAATATCGCCGTCTATGAAGCTCGACTTGTGGCGAAGAGTTTTTTACAAGATCAAGGAGTTGACTATGATGAGATTCTCTCATCCGTAGCGATGCTTAAGTCCGTTGGAATCATGTTAGCATTAGCTGCATTTATGAAATCTGGCAGATGGATGTCAAAACGAGCTTCCTTACCAGTCTTCGTAAGGAAAGGTTGTATGTGATACAATCAGAAAGTTTTGTCGATCCTAAGGATGCTAAAAGGTATGCTGGCTCCAGCGATCCTTCTAAGGACTGGAGTAAGCATCTCGGAGTTGGAATGTACGCTTTGATGAGATGATCAAAGATTTTGGGTTTATATAAAGTTTATGAGAAACTTGTATTTCCAAAGAAGTGAGTGGGAGCACTATAGAATTTCTGATGAGTGTATGTTGTTGACATATTGATGATCAGAAATGATGTAGAATTTCTGGAAAGCATATAGGGTTATTTGAAAGATGTTTTTCAATAGAAAACCTGGATTAAGCTACTTGAACATTGAGCATCGAGATCTATAAGGATAGATCAAAATGCTTAATAATAATTTCAAATGAGCACATACCTTGACATGATCTTGAAGGTGTTCAAGATGGATCAGTCAAAGAAGGAGTTCTTGCCTGAGTTGTAAGGTATGAAGTTAAGAGTTAAAGCTCGACCACGGCAGAAGAGAGAGAAAGGATGAAGGTCGTCCCCTATGCTTCAGACATAGGCTCTATAGTATGCTATGCTGTGTACCGCACCAGAAGTGTGCCTTGCCATGAGTCAGTCAAGGGGTACAAGAATGATCCAGGAATGGATCATTGGACAGCGGTCAAAAATTGTCCTTGGAGTAAATAAGGATATGTTTCTCGATTATGGAGGTGATAAAGAGTTCGACATAAAGGGTTACCTCGATGCAAGCTTTAACACTTATCTGAATGACTCTGAGTAGCAAACCGGATACGTATAGTGGAGCAACCATTTAGAATAGCTCCAAGTGGAGCGTGGAAGCAGCATTTACAATATGACCTAGAAATTTGCGAAGTACATATGGATCTGAATGTTACAGATCCGTTAACTAAAACCTCTCTGACAAGCAGAACATGATCAAACCCCAAAACTCTTTGGATGTTGGTCACATGGTGATGTGACCTGTCAGTGTTAATCACATGGTGATGTGAACTAGAATATTGACTCGAGTGCAAGTGGAAGACTGTTGGAAATATGCCCTAGAGGCAATAATAAAAGTGTTATTATTATATTTCTTTGTTCATGATAATAGTCTTTTATTCATGCTATAACTGTATTATCCGGAAATCGTAATACACGTGTGAATACATAGACCACAATATGTCCCTAGTGAGCCTCTAGTTGACTAGCTCGTTGTGATCAACAGATAGTCATGGTTTCCTAGCTATGGACATTGGATGTCGTTGATAACGGGATCACATCATTAGGAGAATGATGTGATGGACAAGACCCAATCCTAAGCCTAGCACAAAGATCGTGTAGTTCGTATGCTAAAGCTTTTCTAATGTCAAGTATATTTTCCTTAGACCATGAGATTGTGCAACTCCCGGATACCGTAGGAATGCTTTGGGTGTACCAAACGTCACAACGTAACTGGGTGGCTATAAAGGTGCATTACAAGTATCTCCAAAAGTGTCTGTTGGGTTGGCACGAATCGAGACTGGGATTTGTCACTCCGTGTAAACGGAGAGGTATCTCTGGGCCCACTCGGTAGGACATCATCATAATGTGCACAATGTGACCAAGGGGTTGATCACGGGATGATGTGTTACGGAACGAGTAAAGAGACTTGCTGGTAACGAGATTGAACAAGGTATCGGTATACCGACGATCGAATCTCGGGCAAGTACAATACCGCTAGACAAAGGGAATTGTATACGGGATCGATTGAGTCCTTGACATCGTGGTTCATCCGATGAGATCATCGTGGAACATGTGGGAGCCAACATGGGTATCCAGATCCCGCTGTTGGTTATTGACCGGAGAACGTCTTGGTCATGTCTGCATGTCTCCCGAACCCGTAGGGTCTACACACTTAAGGTTCGGTGACGCTAGGGTTATAAAGGAATCTTGTATGTGGTTATAGAATGTTGTTCGGAGTCCCGGATGAGATCCCGGACGTCACGAGGAGTTCCGGAATGGTCTGGAGGTAAAGATTTATATATGGAAAGTTGTTGTTCGGGTTCCGGGAAAAGTTCGGGTTTTTTCGGTATTGTACCGGGAAGCTTCCAGAAGGTTCCGGAGGATTCCGGAGGGGTCCGAAGGTCCGGAAATTGTTCCACCACGTCCAATACAGTAGCATGGGCTGTAAGGGGGCGCCCTAGCCTTTATGGGCCAAGGGAACCAGCCCCCCAAGGCCCATGCGCATGGGAAGGGGGAAACCCTAAAGGGGGAGGCCTCCACTTGACTTGGGAGGCACTCCTCCCCCCTTGGCCGCACCCCTTGGGGTGGGAAACCCTAAAGGGGGCGCAGCCCCCCCTTTCCCCTATATATAGTTGAGGTTTGGGGCTGCTAAACACATGAGAACTTCTCCTCTTGGTGCAGCCCTGCCTCTCCTCCTCCTCCTCTCCCGTGGTGCTTGGCGAAGCCCTGCTGGATTGCCACGCTCCTCCATCACCATCACGCCGTTGTGCTGCTGTTGGATGGAGTCTTCCTCAACCTCTCCCTCTCTCCTTGCTGGATCAAGGCGTGGGAGACATCACCGGGCTGTACGTGTGTTGAACGCGGAGGTGCCGTCCGTTCGGCACTAGGATCTCCGGTGATTTGGATCACGACGAGTACGACTCCTTCAACCCCGTTCTCATGAACGCTTCCACTTAGCGATCTACAAGGGTATGTAGATGCACTCTCCTTCCTCTCGTTGCTAGTTTCTCCATAGATAGATCTTGGTGACACGTAGGAAAATTTTGAATTTCTGCTACGTTCCCCAACAATTACACTATAACATATGCTGTATTGATCACTTTATCTCTTTCAGGGCCAAGCCTAGGTCCTGAAGCGGCTATCCGTGAGGATGTGCCAAACGACCCCCACCGCAAGATTATGATTTTGTTGTTGAAGAACCACATGTTGACACATCAGGTCCTGTTGACCGGCCCACAAGCCCGGTCTGGATTGATCGAACAACCAGCCCGTCGAAGCAAGCTGATAAACCAGCGACTCTCATGCAAACCGGTGAAGCCAAAGATGATGATGTTATTATTATTGGCATTGGTCATACCGAGCCCGGCAATCCTATCCCTTTATCCAAACACACTGCCAAAGAAGAATTTGCTGCAATTGGTAAGGGCAAATGGAATGTCAACTTGTCAACCTATGCCGCTCTGTCTCCCCAGGATCTCCATTCCGGCTATCTGAACCGGTTATACACCAGCCGTGACTATGAAGCCGGTCTGGTTAATATGATGAAGGACAAATATGAGGTAATTTCCATATACTCCTCTGCTTGTAATCTGTCAACTCCAATAGCCCCCAAATGACGGTTTAAGATATCAACTTAAACCGGGACTTTCAATATGAACTTCGATGTATCTAAACTTAGCTGATGTAGCCCCAAGAGCCGGTTCAACTTAACATAGTTAAACCGGGACTTTAGGTAAAAAAGTATCAATAATTATTGAGCAAATAGCCATTAGCCCCCAAGTGCCAAGTTGAATACTTGTATTGAGCTTGGGACTTTCATAAAAATTGTAAGATGAAGATCAAATAGGCATTAGCCCCCAAGTACCGAGGGCATAACTTGTTATGTGGTTGGTGCTTCACTTCTGTACCCTCATCTGAATCATATTATTGTCTGTATGTAGGCTGAGACGAGCAAAAGAGAAAACCAAATTGCCGATCTGCAAGAAAAGAGGAAGTCCCAGCAAGCTGAAACCTCTAGAGCCAAAGAGGAATTAACCAGCGCTTTAAGCACCATGGAACAGCTTAAGGATGGCTTCAAGAAGGAGCGGGCAGATTGGGCCACTGAAAAAATCCACTTTAACCAAACGAGCAGAAGATGCTGAGGCTGCACTGAAACCGGTAGTGGACGAACTGACCAGCATAAAGCGGTAAGTGCATGCCATGACCGCTGCTATCTTTGGTAAGCCGGTTTGATTTCTGGATTGACTCGGCCGTCTTATAGAGCTGCCGGTTTGTTAACCCTTTGTAATATTTCAGGGACACACATTTGTCACTTGGGGTCGGACGTGCAGAAGAAATTGAAAGCCGCCTACACATTGATCGAACAATTGTATACTGGTGCGCAGCGGATCATCTCTACTGCATCCCACAACAATCCGGCGCCCACCTTGATCCAAGACACCCTTAAAAGGTTGCCTATGCTTCCTGCCCGGGTTGAAGAGCTGAAAAAATCTGCTTCTCGAACCGGTGCTATAAATGCCTTGATCCGGGAAAAAGCGTGGGTGCCATATTTCGACCCTGTTAAAGCAGCTCAGGGCTATCCCAGCTTGAAGGAAGACGGGTCACAGTTTAGTGAAGCGGATCTGCGAGCAATAAACCAGGAGGTGCGTCCTCTAGCTTGTCAATTGGTTGAAGAGACAGACTTGTCTCATTATCAAGCCCAATATGATGACCAAAACAAGCGAGTAACTGCACCAATTCCTGAAGCGGAAAATCTTATCCCTCCAATCCGTAAGCATACTTACGCTCCTGATATTGAACCATCGTTGCTGATCCATGATGAAGCTGTCTTTCAAGCATTAATGGGAATCGACTAGACAACTATTGATTTCCAGCCGCTGGGTAGAGAAGCAGAGGTTGAAGTGGCACGGGATGACCCACAACCATCAGGCCCGGCTGGTGACCAAGCTTGAACCGGAAGCCATTTTAAACTGCTGCTCCTTGTGTTCTGCAAAAAAATAATGATCTTATTTGGGCACCGTGCTGCCTTGTAATAGGCTAGCCAATACTTTTGATTTCGATATGCCTTCGTGCATAATTACTGCAACTTGTGCTTCCTTTGGATGATCAATCTCCAAAGTATTTTCTGCAATCAAAAAATCTTAAAGTGCCGCCGCGGTTGTACCGTCAGGCGGATTATGATGTCTGTATATATGAAATCAAAATATCTGAAATTTAAGTATAGGATCAAATCTTTGTGATACATAATACCTGCCATCGTTGGGCATGAAGTTGGCTTGGCCAATCTTGAAGCGGATGTTTATAAACCCACACTGTTGGAGGAGACAGCAAGTCCTGTATATATAATGCCAGTTTACCATGTAAACCATGCCGGGTTATGATAAACACCGTGTTACTCCGTAATAGGATGTTAACAAAAAATCAAACCGGGCAAATAGTCTCCGGATTAAGAATGAACCGTGTCCCGTCAATTGACAGTTGAACCGGTTTAAGAATTTGTCGATTTAAAAATTCAACAAAAAAGAAATATTTATCAAAGAAAATTTCAAGCAAAGGCAATGATAAAACCATTTGCAAAAAGAGGCTATTGAGCCGATCTAGTGGCATTACCATGGTCGGACACGACCAAGCCCCCGATAGGCGTAGCTATGGTTCAAGTCAGCCAGGTCCCCAAATGATGCAGTGGCATTATGCCGATCAAGAGGTGTGGCGATGGTTCGGGTTCGACCAAGCCCCCAAGTGATTCTGTGGCCTTAGGCCGATCAAGAGGCGTGACTGGTTCAGACGTGACCAAGTCCCCAAGTGATCTCATGGCTTTCGCCTATCAAAAGGTGTTGCATTGGTTCGGATACGACCAAGCCCCCAAGTGATATAACATGAAGCTTTAAAAAGCTAACTCAAGGGGTAAACCGGAGGCCGCTTTAGGACATATAAAACTCCGTGTAACCACACATGATGTAAAAAGAATAGAGACCCCGCTTTAGCTGAGGCTCCGGTTTATTATATTGATCCTAATATATACATTGTCATAGTATGTACATAAGTAGAGCCAATGGCTCAGGTATAGTAAGGCCGAAGATGAGCTATGTTCCACGGCCTGTTGGTCTCCTCCTCTGATGTACGTGAGTCTTTATGCTCTCGAATATCGATCAGATAGTATGAACCGTTGTGTAGATTCTTGCTAACCACGAAAGGTCCCTCCCAAGGTGGGGATAACTTGTGCATATCAGTCTGGTCTTGGATGAGCCGAAGTACCAAATCTCCTTCTTGAAAGGTTCTGGTTCTGACTCGGCGACTGTGATAGTGACGGAGATCTTGTTGGTAAATCGCCAAACGGGCAGCTGCTATGTCTCGCTCTTCATCCAACAAGTCCAAAGCATCTTGCCGTGCTACCTCATTGTCCGCTTCAACATAAGCCGCTACACGAGGTGAATCATGACGGATGTCACTGGGGAGAACCGCCTCCGCTCCATAGACCATGAAGAACGGCGTATATCCTGTTGATCTGTTGGGTGTGGTGTTAATGCTCCATAATACAGATGGTAATTCTTCAACCCAACAACCCGACGTTTGTTGCAAAGGAACCATAAGCCGGGGCTTGATGCCTTGCAAGATCTCTTGATTAGCCCTCTCTGCTTGACCATTGGACTGGGGGTGAGCCACTGATGAAACGTCAAGCCGGATGTGCTCACGTTGACAGAACTCCTTCATAGCACCCTTGGACAAGTTGGTACCATTATCAGTGATGATGCTGTGTGGAAAGCCAAACCGGAAAAATCACCTTTTTGATGAATTGAACCGCCGTGGCCGCATCACATGTGACACCCCAAAAATTTGGCCTTGTTTTAATAAATTAAAATTTTTCCAGGAATTAAAACTTTGGATTTCTGAGCTCCATTTTGATTTTTAAATCATTTCTTTCCCTGTTATGATGAGTTTTTTTCCCAAAGAGAAAACTTTTCAAATATGTTATTGGACTTGTTTAACCTCTCAAGAAAAACTTTCCTTCTATCGGTGTAACTAATTAAATAATTAAGTTGCTTGATCTTTATTTTCTTGAAAATGGTTTTTCAAGGTTTTATGGCCATTTTTGAACTGCAACCATTTGATATATTATTCTAAAAATCCAACCAAAGTTTGGAGATATCATGTGATGTCTCTAAATCACTTTTGTGCAATAATATATTTAATACATTGCATATTTTGAGCTCTTCATTCAATTTTCTTCTCTGGTCCAGAGAGCAATTTTACACTACAACCTATTTAAACATTTCTTTAAAACTTCTACCAAAATTAGGGGAGGTCAGTAGGAGCCTATTATTCCACTTTGTGCAAAAACCTATTTATGTTCTTTGAAAAATTTGAGTGAATCAACCTCATCTTCATTCTGGACCAACTGGATGGTTTGTACAACAACCATATTTTTGCTTGCTCTTTAACCCTTGATTCTTTCTCCTACTTGTAGTCCTCCATGTTAAACCCTTAAGTCCAGGAGCATGCACCTTTTAGATCATTTTTGGTTCATGAAATAATGTCATTTATTTCCTGTCCAGAATTGAAATTCTGCTAAACTTGCACTAACAAGTTTCTTCTTTTGGCAAACTAACCTCACCACTTCCTCTTGCATCTAAAGAAACCACCATCTGGAGTTTTTGGCCACCCCAAGACCTGCCTAAGTGCCCTTAGCATTTTGTCAAACACCTTATGGGCATGATCAGTTTTGACATGAGTTTTGGCATTGCACTGTGAACTTGCACCTTTGATCAAACAAGCATGTCCACTAGACTCCCCGTTTCTCCTAACCTAGATCTGTTAATTGCCAGTCTCAACCAAGCTCTGTAGCATGCTCTAGCATTGCGTCGAGCACGTTCCGTGCATGCCCGGAGCGCGAGCAGAGCGTGCGTTTGGCACGCACGTGCGCCGAGCCGACACGCTGGCCCCCACGGCTTTGGCCCGCTCTGCAGAACCTCGCCACATACTCCCCTTCTCACCACTACGCGCCAAGCCGCTCCTCGCCACGCCCGGCAAGCCAAGAGCTAGCCGCCGCCGCCCGACAGCCCTGCGCCGTTCAGCGCCGCCCAAGCCACCCCGGCTCGCCACCTGCCCCTGTGAGCAGTGCGTGCTCATCCACAGCTTCGTCCCCTAGCTCTCGTCGCCGCCACGTTCCCCTGCAGCTACAGAAAGACGGTCGCCGATGAGCTCATCCGCGGCCGCCGCTGAACCGCCTCAACTCGCCTATATAAGGAGCCCAGAGCTCATCCCCGCACGCAGGCAGTCCCAAGCCACCTCCCGAGGACCCCCTTTGGCAGCCAATCGACCCGGGGAGGCCTCCTTCCTCATCTCCGGCAGCTGCAGCCGCCGCCACTGCCCCGGCCAATTCGGCACCACCAGGGCCTCCCACTCTCCGTTCTCTCCACCAAGAGCCCCCTCATCCTCCCGTAAACCATTCCCACTACTCCATTTCGATCGAGAACCACCGCCGCCCCGAAACCACTTTTCCCCAAAGCTTTCCTCCGCCGAGGAGCTCGCCGCCGACAGCTCACGCCGTCCCCGCCGACCCAGCGACTACCAGTAGGATCGCCCTCGATCCGCGGATCCATCCCCGCCCTCCAGAGGCCGCGAGGAGCCGCCGCTCGCCGGCGTTGGTCGCCGGAGTTCCGCCTCCGCTCGGGACAAAGGGAGAAGGAGGAGGGCGGACTAGTCAAACCTGACTAGTGGGCCCTCTGGACCCACTGTCAGCGACCTCGTGTCTGTCCACGTGGTTAAGTGGAGGCATAAAGCCTCAAGTACGCCTCCTCTGCACCGAAAGCGTATTTCTATCTGAATCGTTTTCTTTTCTGTTTTATTTTAAATAACAGATTTTGACCACAACTTTGACTGGCTATAACTTTTTAAATATAACTCCAAATGAATTGATTCTTTTTCCTACCTTCCTCAAATTTGGTCTAGTTTATTTTAAGATTTATTTGAAAATTTTTCAAACAACTTTTTTGTACTGTTTTTGAAATGTGTGTTAATTCAAATATATTTTCAAATAGGATGTTGGGGAGAGAAGAAACTTTCAAAAAGTTTTGGAGAGCACCCCACCCCTCCACAACATTGAAGGCAAGCATTCTGAATCCCGGCATAATGTTTTGGTGTGATCGTGGATACATCTATAACACCACCGCATTTTGAAGGACTTGTTATTTCATGTGATATGATCATATGCATGGGTGCATGTTATTGATTTCCATGCTGCTGGAAATGAACACACTTGTGATGATAATCACCCTCATGTGCCTTGCATGCATACCGGCAGGAACCCGGGAAAACCTCTGCCTTGGGTAGGCATGAGTTTGTCGCCTGTCTCCGTCGGGACGGTTATGTCTGGTATGGCATGGTAAGGTGATATGAGAGGTGACTCTGTTGGATGTAATATATTCGTTATACTAATCATGCAGGGAATACTTAAACCTCCTGAGTCGACCGTAGATCGAGTCTTGTGCCAGTAACCCCCATACTTGTTTCATACTACCACTCGTCTCTACATCAAGTAGAGTACGGCTCAGTAAGTTGTCAACCTCTTTCTAGCACACACCGTACAGAGAGGCCATGGTGGAAGCTACCGGTTGTAGCTGGTAGGCAGGCCACCTGGTTCGGGGGCATGGGTGTTCCCGGTTGGGACCGAGAGGGGAGGCCACCCCTTAGAGCGCGCGATATAAATTTGATCCCATGCTACGCGAGGTTGTAGCCTCCCCACTTAGAGTTTGCTTAACAGGTGTCGTGGGTGGTTCCAGACACATGTGAGTTAAGCTGGTGTGTGCAAGTTAGGTGTGTTTTCGACAAAAAGACCATAGACGGAATTGGTCCCGATGGACTAAAGAAATCTGTTACTCGTGGGTAAAGAGTACATCCTCCGCAGAGAATAAACCTATTCGAATAGCCGTGTCCATGGTTAAGGATTTCAGTCTGGGATGGTCAGGTGTCGGTCCTAGTGTCGGTCTTCGGAGGTGAAACAGTTAACCAGAAATGGAATTACTACTTGTGACTTGTGAGAACTATGATTATTATTATTGTTGACTAACCCGTGATATTATTGTTATTATCGAGTATCTCAGGGATGGTTCTACCTCCGGGATATTCACTATGAATGTTTATTTTTAAAGCCCTTTATGTGGTGTCGCTCAGACGCCCGACTGTGGCATTTCTTTTAAAGCCCTTTATGTGGTGTCGCTCAGACGCCCGACTGTGGCATTTCTTTTAAAGCCCCTTATGTGGTGTCGCTCAGACGCCCGACTGTGGCATTTCTTTTAAAGCCCCTTATGTGGTGTCGCTCAGACGCCCGACTGTGGCATTTCTTTTAAAGCCCTTTATGTGGTGTCGCTCAGACGCCCGACTATGGCATTTCTTTTAAAGCCCCTTTATGTGGTGTCGCTCAGACGCCCGACTGTGGCATTTCTTTTAAAGCCCCTTATGTGGTGTCGCTCAGACGCCCGACTGTGGCATTTCTTTTAAAGCCCTTTATGTGGTGTCGCTCAGACGCCCGACTGTGGCATTTCTTTTAAAGCCCTTTATGTGGTGTCGCTCAGACGCCCGACTATGGCATTTCTTTTAAAGCCCTTTACGTGGTGTCGCTAAGACGCCCGACTGTGGCATTGCCTGTTATTTGTTTCATAAATTTTTATGCTACCATGTTATTGCATTTTTATAAATAACTTGCTTGCACGCATCAGAGTTTCATTTATCTTTTGTGACTGACGTCGTGAGCATAAAATATTTTCAGCACATCATTGTTATATTATACCTGTGTCCACAATGTTTGTGAGTACATTCAAAGTACTCATTGGCTTGTCCCTGGCTATTGTCTTGGCCAGATTTTCTTGCACGGGAGGAGCGACGCGATGCCAGCCCCGGAACCCACTCAATGGAGATAGCAGCCTCGCGAAGATAGGAGTTAACCTGGTCAGCTGTTCCCGTGGGAAATGGAGTCCCATAGACACTGATGTTTCACAACCCGCTTCCGCCATCAACCACTAGAAACCATTGTTGTACTCACAGGCCAGAATGGTCTTGTACTACATATTTTGTATTTTTGCTTGGAATTTCTGTATCAAGTTGGGGCCTCATCAGCTAACAGTAATCCTGGGGCTGATGAGCACGACGGTCTTTTCTGGAAAATTTATTACCCGGAAAACCGGTCGTGGCATCACACTTGCTAACGGGTTCTTCCTCCACCCACTTTGTAAACTTGTCAACCGCCACCAAAAGGTGGGTTTTCTTGTCCTTGGGCCTTTTGAAAGGCCCAACCATATCCAGCCTCCAAGTCGCGAACGACCAAGTGATTGGAATCATCCTCAATTCTTGAGCCGGCACATGAGCACGTCTTGAGAATTTTTGGCAGCCGTCACATCGTCTGACCAGATCTTCCGCATCAGCATGAGCAGTCAACCAATAGAAGCCGTGACGAACGCTTTCGTCACCAAAGATTTTGAACCGGCGTGGTGAACACAATCTCCTTCGTGGATCTCACATAAGATTTCACAGCCTTCCTCAGGGGACACACATCGTTGGAATGCCCCTGACACACTGCAATGATGCAACTCGCCATTGATAATAGTCATGGACTTGCATCGCCGAATTATCTGCCGGGCTAGAATCTCATCCTCTGGTAACTCTCCCGGTTCAAGTACGCAAGATAAGGAATCGTCCAATCTGGAATAACATGAAGAGCTGCCACCAATTGAGCCTCCGGATCAGGAATGGCCAAATCCTCTTCACCAGGGAGCTTGACCGACGGGTTATGCAACACATCCAAGAAAACGTTAGGCGGGACCGGTTTGCGTTGAGAGCCCAACCGGCTTAAAGCATCTGCCGCTTCATTCTTCTGGCGGTCCACATGGTCCACCTGATAACCTTTGAAGTGACCTGCAACAACATCCACCTCACGACGATATGCTGCCATGAGTGGGTCCTTGGAATCCCAAGTGCCAGACACCTGCTGAGCCACCAGGCCCGAGTCACCGAAGCACTTAACTCGGCTTAGATTCATCTCCTTAGCCATCCGGAGACCATGGAGCAAGGCTTCATACTCAGCTGCATTGTTAGTACAATGGAACATTAAGCGGAGAACGTAACAAAATTTATCACCTCGTGGGGAAGTTAATACGACTCCAGCCCCCGAGCCCTCCAATTGCCTGGACCCATCAAAATGGATAGTCCAATATGTGTGATCCGACTTCTCTTCAGGTGCTTGCAGTTCTGTCCAGTCGTTGATGAAATCAATAAGTGCTTGAGACTTGACCGCCGTCCGAGGCACATATTTCAATCCGTGCGGCCCAAGCTCTATAGCTCACTTAGCAATCCGGCCAGTTGCTTCCCGGTTCTGGATTATATCTCCCAAGGGAGCAGAACTGACCACTGTGATGGGATGTCCCCGGAAGTACTGCTTAAGCTTCTGGCTTGCCATAAAAACTCCATATACTAGCTTCTGCCAATGCGGATACCTTTGCTTGGACTCCATGAGCACTTCGCTGATATAGTAAACCGAACGCTGAACCGGATGCTCCTTGCCTGCCTCCTTTCGCTCCACCACAATAGCCACATTGACTGCACGAGCATTAGCGGCGACATATAGCAGCAATGGCTCCTTGTCAATTGGAGCGGCGAGCACAGGAGGATTGGCCAACTGCCGCTTTAAATCCTCAAATGCTTTATCAGCAGCAGAACTCCAGACGAATTGATCCGCCTTCTTCAACATCTGATACAAAGGGATTGCCTTCTCACCAAGGCGGCTGATAAACCGGCTTAACGCAGCAATCCGGCCTGCCAAGCGTTGAACATCGTTGATACACTTTGGCTTAGCCAGGGAGGTGATTGCTGTGATCTTCTCCGGATTAGCCTCAATTCCCCTATTGGACACCAGAAAACCCACTAACTTGCCTGCCGGTACACCAAAGACACATTTGGCCGAGTTGAGCATCATCTTGTATACCCTTAGGTTATCAAAGGTTTCCTTCAAATCGTCAACCAGAGTCTCCTTCTCCCTTGATTTAACCACAATATCATCCACATAGGCATGTACATTACGGCCAATCTATTTATGAAGGCAATTCTGCACACACCGTTGATAAGTTGCCTGGGCACTCTTGAGCCCAAAGGGCATAGATACATAGCAGAAGGCTCCAAAGGGAGTTACGAACGCAGTTTTCTCCTGGTCCTTAACTGCCATCTTGATCCGATGATAACCAGAATATGCATCCAAAAAACTTAAATGCTCACAACCCGCCGTAGCATTAATAATTTGATCAATACGGGGGAGGGTAAAAGGATCTGCTGACAAGCTTTGTTAAGATCTGTGTAATCCACACACATGCCCCAGGTGCCATTTTTCTTAAGGACCAGCACCGGATTAGCCAGCCATTCAGGATGGAAGACTTCAACAACAAAGCCAGCCGCTAAGAGCCTGGCCACCTCTTCTCCAATAGCTTTGCGTCTTTCTTCATTGAACTGGCGTAGGAACTGTTTCACCGGTTTGTGCTTAGGATCCACATTAAGAGTGTGCTCAGCGAGTTGCCTCGGTACACCTGGCATGTCAGAAGGCTTCCATGCAAAATTGTCCCGATTCTCACGGATGAACTCGATGAGCGCGCTTTCCTATTTCGGATCCAAGTTGGCACTGATACTGAACTGCTTGGATGAATTGCCAGGTACGAAGTCAACAAGCTTAGTCTCAGCTGCCGATTTAAACTTCCGGGCCGGATCATGCTCCGTAGTCGGCTTCTTCAATGGAGTCATGTCTGCCGGATCAACATTGTACTTGTAATATTTCAGCTCCTTTGTGGCACAAACCGACTCTGCATAAGCCGCATCACCTTCTTCACACTCCAAAGCAATTTTGCGGCTTCCGTGAACCGTTATTGTTCCCTTGTGACCCGGCATCTTAAGCTATAAATACACATAACAGGGCCGTGCCATAAACTTGGCGTAAGCCGGCCGCCCAAACAGGGCGTGATATGGACTCTGGATTTAAGTCAGTGTCTCCGACCTGGAATCATGATCATCTCCAAAGGCTACTTCCAAAGCTATCTTGCCAACAGGATATGCTGACTTACCAGGCACCACACCATGGAACACCGTATTGGACGGTTTAAGATTTTTATCTGTTAATCCCATACGACGGAAGGTCTCATAGTATAAGATATTAATGTTGCTTCCTCCATCCAGGTGCCACCACCAACGCTAGCTGACCCAGATTATCAACCCGGGGAGGGTGATCCTCTCTGCTCCATATGATTGGCTGTTCAGACCAGCGTAGATAACGGGGCACGGCCGGTTCAACAGAGTTTACTACTCGCTTATGAAGCTTTTGATCTCGCTTGTCCAAGCTAGTGGTGAAGACATGATATTGCCCACTATTCAACTGCTTCGGGTGACTCTGGTAACCCGACTGCTGCTGCTGCTGCTGATTGTAACCACCTTGACTATTCTGATTACCTTGATTGTTATGTCTGCCCTGATTACCATTAAACCCTGAACCGGAATTTCCTCCGCCGTAACCCGGCCCGGATCCTGAGCCACCACCAGATCCGTGGTCATACCGGAAAGCGTTAGAGTTCTTGAACTCCTGCATAATGTAACAATCCTTCGAAAGATGATTGGCTGGCACCTCCTTCGTCCCATGTTTTGGACAGGGCTGGTTCAACAGATAAGATAGGCGGTCCGGGTTAGGATTAGGCGCTCCACTGCAATTCGGTGTTTTACCTTTACGTCGCTGGCCCTTATCCTGTGCGTTTGTATTAGCCACAAAGTCCATGCTACCATCCGCCTTGCGCTTACCTCCATTTCCATGACCTGCCGGGTTATGCTGCTATCCTTTGGAGTTGTAGTTCTTCTTTCCCTTCCATGCCTTGTCGTCATCAGACTCGGGATCCTTGGTACTATCAGAATCAGCATACTTCACCAACGCAGCCATGAGGTCCCTATATCGTTGCAGTGGCGCTTCATTCGTCCCAATTTCAACTTTAGAGGCCCAAACCGGCAGTTGCCTTCCAAGGTTATAACCGCTATGTCAGCATTGATACGGTCTGACAAATGCAAAATTTGTGAGACCCAACACACCCAACGAGTCATTGATTCTCCTTCTTCCTGAACACAGGCTGCTAAGTCCACTATTGACATGGGCTGTTTACATGTATCCTTGAAGTTCTGGATGAACTGGGCTGGCAATTGGGCCCATGAACTGATAGAGTTGGCCGGCAAACTTTTTAACCAAGTACGGGCCGTTCCTTCGAGCATCATGGTGAAGTACTTTGCACACGCCGCATCATCCACATCCAGCATCTCCATGGCCATCTCATAGCTCTCTACCCATGTCTCTGGAGGCTGATCAGCAGTGTAATTCGGCACCTTGCACGGGCCCTTGAAATCTTTGGGCAGGCGCATGTTGCATAAAGCGGGGACAAGACAAGGCACCCCCAAAGAGCTAGAAGAAATGCCAGGCTCGACTGAGGTAGTTGGACGAACCGGCGTAAGCTGGCGAGCCTCGTACTGTGCTGCTAACTCGGCCTCCCTGCGTGCTCGGGCCCGATCCACCACTTCCTGAGCATCACCAACACCACCCGCCGAGTTGTTACCACGGGGTACCTCACGGTTTCGTGCATTACTTGACACAGCCGGTTCATCCATACGCCTGCTATAGCTCCGGCTTGGACGAGGGGTGGAGTGAATTCGGTCACGACTGTATGAGTATGCTTTTTGCTGGATCAAAGCTGTCCGAAGAAGCTCCTTAACTCGGCGCGTTTCTACCGCCTACGGCGAATCACCTTCAATTGGGATGGCCTCCAGTCGTGCAGCAACAGCAACAAGGTTATCCATCGGGTGGGAATAGTGACCCGGAGGTGTCGGGACAGCCTAAGGTACAATAGCGTTTTGACGAGGCGGATCCACCAAGCGAGGGTGAACCGGCGTGCCCGTCCCTGGCGCCTCCACCCGGTTTACCACCGGCGGGTTGCTGTTTCCTGCTCCTGGGGTGTTGAAGAGATCTCTAGCTTCGAAAACCTGAGGCAAACGAGACTGGTATTTCCGCTTCAGGACCTCATGGGATGCATTCTGATCTAGCATAAGTTGGTAAGCTTGCGCATCCAAAGCGGCCCGCTCTGCGGTCATCCTGGCATTCTCAGCTGCTAGGTCGGCCTTGGCTTGAGTGATCTGATCCCTCACTTTCGCAATTTCTGCGTCGTGGGCGTTCTAATCCGCTGGATTAGCCTCTGCCATGAGCGTAGACAACGCATCAAACAGATCAGATAAGACTTGAGCCGGCGGGTGCACAGGGCCTCCTGCCCCGGCTGCCGTCGTCGTTCCTGATCCGGCGATCATTGCTGCTGTGGTCGAAGAGTGGATCGCTGCTTGTGTCTCGGCCATGAATATTCCGACCCGGTTTGGCAGATCAGAGGGGGCCGGAATACTGTCGCCATCGGAACAGCCCCCAATCCGGCCATCTTGTAGCTGATACAAAGATTCGGTTTCTCCGGTGGATGACTCGTCGCTGGAATAAACGACGGTCTCGCCACCAGATTCCGATCCATCCTCATGACTTCCTCCATGGATGACTCCCACGAAGGCACGCTTCACGGTCGGTTTAACTTGGGCAGATCGCGCACGCTGAGCCATCTCGACGAGGTTGGTGCAGATGTCCGGCTCAGGGCCCGGTTCACCGATTTTGCCAATGAAGATGTGTATGCCACCAAAGGGGACCCGGTACCCGTACTCGATTGAGCCGGCTTCGGGGTCCCATCCTGCATCGTCGATGTAGAGCTTGCCGCGATGACTCTTTGTCATCTGGCCCACAACGTAGCCCTTGAGTCCTTCAAAGTTGACCTCCAAGAACTTGAAACCATCGTGCGATAGCCCCACGGTGGGCGCCAACTGTCGTGGTTTTGTCACGGCAGATGTCCTCCTGAAAGGACTTAGTCGTGGAGCCATCGCGACGGGTTAGCTTGAAGGGGTTAAAGCGGACACAGGGACGCAAGAGAGTTTATACTAGTTCAGCCCCTTCGATGAAGGTAAAAGCCTACGTCTAGTTGTGATGGAATTGATGGGGTTTCGATGACTAGGGAGCAAACAAGCTTCACCTAGGTCTCGAGTTGTTATCTGTTGTTCTTGAACCGCCGCCGGGTCGTCCCCTTATATACATGGGTGATGCCCGTCGGTTTACAGAGTCCCAACACCGGCTCATAGACGTGTCCGGTTTGGTCTCTACTTACTCCTAACTTATAATGCAAGTTTACATACCAACACCGGTTTACGGCTACAGGCTTTAAACCGACTGTGGGCCTTGAGCCCTGTTCTTCTCTTATGGGCTTCAACATACTTAACTACTAATGAAGTTAACCCGGCCTGTCCTGGCCGGTTTACGCCCAGTAGTAATATCCCCAACAGATGGCAAAATCTTGGCAAGGAAGTGCGGAATGTAATGGATTACACGAAATGCAGAGATGTTCATCCGTATGACATGGTAATATAGAACTGCCATATATATACCAACGGTCATACACACCATACATAGTTTAGTACAAGCCCAGGCTACAGTACAACTATGATGAAAGACGTTACATCTCATCGGAGGCATTCCAAGCTCCTATACATTATTTTTCTACACCTCCGGAATTGATACACACTAAGTCATATTCCACAAGTCACGCAGGTCAGTGGAAATACAACTATTACAATACTAGTGATACTACTACTAACTCAGATAGCTCCGTAGTAGTCCTCATAGAAGTCACCTCCATAGCTTGGAAGTTCAATGTGACCATCCGGAAACAGGCGGTCCTGAGGAGCTTGTGGACCATAGGGGCTAGGATGAGGTCTTGGACCAACAAACGGTGGCCTGCGAGGACCACGGGGTGGGGTGATGCCTCCCACATCACGCCAATCCAGCATGTCTGGCAAAGCAGATCTCACAGGATACAAATCCCTCGTATTCATACATCCAGCTTGCATAGCCGGTGCAAACCGAGTCAAAGTGGCCCAATGATCAACACGGGTGTTGAAAAGCTCCAGTCTCAAGGCCCAATTCTCTCGGTCCTTATCCTCGAGCATCTCGGCAGTGGTGCGAGTTAGTGAGTCCTCATGTGTGGAGTCAGCATAGATAGCTAGAGATACCCTTGCGCTCCCGGGAGTGAAGCTGGCATATAACGGAAGGCAGTGTTCTGAAGTAGGCCAGTCCTGACTCGCATGATGGTCATCATGGAATAGGCAGCATCCTGCACAGCCATCTCAACAGTAACCCCGAGTCCATAAGAATAGTGGAGGGGCTCGGTAGATCCAGGATAAGAAGGAAATATCCAGACGGTGCAGAAATATTGGCTTTGATTAAAGTCTCGGAATTGCTCTTCGACAGTGTATTCGGGATACCAATGGTAACCCGTCTGGATCATTACCCCGACTAACATAGCCGTATGGCCGGGCACATCGAGGCACCGGGTCAGACGAATCACTTGGTTTTGAGCACGAGTGGCCATCTGAAAGCACAACCATAATGCAAAGACATTAGAATTTCTAGGGAAAATCGGACAACATAACAGCTGTAAATGCTCAGGAACAGATTTGAGATATTCACAACAGATTGCAAAACCACTCAACAACATCATATCAAGGTTCTGGTTCAACTGGTAACAAACCAAAAGTAGTAGAAACTGTACTGAGGCTGGTAACCAACAATCCTATAAGTTACTACGGATTAGTAACACGTGAACCTGATAGAGAGAAGAGAGCCTAGTCCTTAACCCACGTAGAATGAGAAGAGAATGACACAGATCAGAGGGCATAAGGTAAAGGAGTAAAAGAGCATTATGTCCCTCCCACAATCAATTCCCCTACATGTAACTAAAGCATTTCTAGACTCGACATCGACCAGTTTGGCTTAGAGAACCTACAGGCAGTCTGGCTCTGATGCCAACGCTGTCAGGACCCCGATTCCAAGTCACATCGACCCAGCTAGTAACACCTCATATCACTTTGCGGCCTCACGCACGGTAACCCCACGGGTGTCGCCTTACCATGGGCTGGGACTATTTGCGCCTTTTGGGTCACGTATATGATAGTGTTGTTAGCATCCATATGACTGAGAACCTGGGCCGACATGGCTAGTCGTGAACCCAAAGCAGCACTATCCCATGGGGACAGGCATACATGAATCACATCGAGCATGTCGGTCATCAACGTGTGAACCCCGGCTGTAGCACTGGGCTAACAGGACTCCGTAACCTGGGCTGTAGCAGGCTAGGCAGGACTCCGGATGTCACCGCGTGACATTTCCCCGAAGGGACAGACACAGGAACAAAGTGAAACACATGCCGGCCAGTCAAGTGTCCAGAGCAGTAGTGCTGGGCTAGCAGGACTCCGGTGAACCGGGCTGTAGCGGACTACTATCGCTCGGGAAGCACTAGACTACATTTCCCCATATGATAGGCTGCCAAGGATAAACAACTAGATTGTCGGATCCTACTCATACCAAGCATTTCAAACATACACACAATATGCCCGATATGAGTACATACAACATGGCATCACAACAAAACTCTACAACTCAAGTACCTTTATTTAAAAGGCTCCGAGGAGCCATACATAACATGTTCATACAGATAGGGGTCACATGACCCGACACTCAAGTCATACAATCATACAAGCACATGCAGAAGCAACTTAGTCTGAGTACAGACACTAGAAAGAAAGAAGGCTTGACGAAGCCTTTCTATCTACATCGGCCCTTCACAAGTCTTGGACCACCACCTGGGTGGCTAGTCACTCGTCAACGTCGAGGTCTACATAGAACCCATCGGAGGGGGCGGTGTTGTCGTCTGAAAAAATTAATTAAAGCAACATGAGTACGGAGGTACTCAGCAAGTCTTACACCAGAATCCTACTATACATGCACATTCTCAAGAAGGTAGTGGAGTTATTGCAGCAAGCCAGCTTTGACTCATGGCTAAGCTATCCTACGATAGACACAACTGGTAAAGCATTTGTCGCACACGACTCCACTAAACACCAACACAATACTCCACCGTGGATTCTCTCTCGTCAACCTACGAGAGGGCCAACCGCGGTACTCACACTTATCTTGAGGCTTTTAGTAGTATCCATTTACTTGTCTATGAACTGCATAGGCGATCAAGTAGTCCTTTACAGCGGACGCGGCTATTCGAATAGTTTATATCCTGCAGGGGTGTACTTCGTCACACATGTTTCCACCACTTAGTGTCTGCACACGATATGTGCTCGGCAGACTTCAAGTGAAAGCTGACATGGGTGTAGACCACGACCTAACCATCCACTTAAGTCTCTAGTCCAGGTTTATCGCCTATTCGGGTTCCATCCGCAGGGAGTCCGGCCGAGGTTTCCACACCGGGCCACGTGCCTACCGCAACACAGTCCACCCCTATGGTCAGCACTGCGTGCGACCCCCAACATACTACAAACACCAGAAACTACTTGCAACTCCTGGACAGAGGACGAGATGGGTCAGTAAGTCGAGCGGGGTCATATTTCAGGGCCCAATGTGTGGTAGTAGCTGATCTTAAATCACACATACAGATCTCAGTTCTTAGGGACGGCCTCAATGAAACAACCCACCATGTACGCCTACATGGTCTCTCATTGATTCCTTTACCAAATCATATTCAACACTTTCACTCTCGATACCAACACAACCTTTCACTCTAGTTCATCATCCCGATGAGCCAGACCTGACACAACTCTAAGCATAGCATGGTAGGAACACAAATATGGCTCAATCAACTCCTACACATGCTAGTGGGTTTCATCTAGTTACTATAGCAATGACAGGTCATGCAAAGGAAGTGGGTTCAACTACCGCAACACACAGCAGTTTGAATCGCGTTGTCTTAATGCAGTAAACAAGAGCAGAAGCGAGAACATGGGTTTGTATCGGAATGATCAATGGGTTGCTTGCCTGATGTAGTGGTAGTAGGATACTGCCCTTCAGGCGGATATTCGGGGTTATCCTTGGAGGCAGAACCTGCCACGAAAGACATACCGAACATAATCAACACATGACGATATGCAATAATATGATGCATGCTATGACATGGCAATATGAATGTGTCTTGGCCTAATGCAAGCTAAAACAGAAAGGAATGAACTCATTTGAATCAAATATTCAAATGTTAGTTCATTTAACATAGCCATATTAGTGCATTATCTTATTTTTCTTAAACAGCAAGGTTAACTTGTTCTGTCATGCATGAAACCAATACCAATGGATAGATTGAATTTTTCTGATCAAAATTCATATATAAATCTTTTCATTTGGAGTTACAGATTAATTTCTATGAATTTTTGAAGTTTGCAACAATTTCTGGAATTTCCTGTATAAGAATAATTCCAGTAATTGGATTAATGCGTCAGCATTGCGTCAGGGTGACGTCAGTGGTCAAAGGGGACGTCCAGGTCAACCTGACCAGTGGGTCCTGTGTGTCAGTAGTTATTTAAACTAACTAAATTTAGTTAAAACTAACCTAGGTTAATTAGTAGTGGGGGGCCCACTTGTCATAGACTCAGAGGAGTCAACCTGGGCCCACCCAGTCAAGGTCAACGGGTCAAACCCACCGGCGTTTAGCCACCAGCGAGGCTAGACGCGGTGGTGGAAGTGCATTAGTGCGTTCCGGCGACCAAATGGACGGCGGAGACCATCTACGGGTAGCTGGGAGCATGCCGCGGCATTTGGTGGCGGTGGTTGAGCTCGGGGTGGCCGGAAACATCGCCGACGACGAGCTTGGCGGTCACCGGAGTCGGGTGAAGGTGAGCCCAAGCCTACGGGGCACGGCGAGGCGTGTGGTGAGGTGCGTTGGGCTCTTGGGGATGCAGTGAGTGTGTTGGACACGGTGGTGTGGCCGGTGGTTGGCCGGAGACACGTCGGCGACGAGCTCGGTGGTGGCGCGTGTGGTGAAGCTTCGTGCAGTTGCTACGATGCACGAGAAAGCAAACAGAGAGGATGGGGAGGTAGCTGAGCTCACGGCAGTCACGTAGAAACGGACGACGCGGTCGGGGGTGAGCTGATGCGGTGGCGACGATGAAGGGGATCTCCGACGGTGGTCGACGAAGACGGGGTCGGTGGAGGTGTTGAAGAGCGTGCGAGCGCTCGGGTCTCGGCCTGCTTGATGTAGTCGACGACGGTAGAGCGAACGGACACAGTGGCGCAGCACGAGGACGACGGAGGGCGCGACTACGTTGGCGATGCGGCGGCAGGTGCGTCGGCCATGGTGCGGGAGAGCGAAGGAGAGAGGTAGGGGGCGAGTGAGGTGTCCACGGGGTCGAGGCGGCGACGTGGAGCCTGCCCAGGGTCCAGGCGCGTGAAGCGGCAAGCTGCTGGCGCCGTGGCGAGCTCGCGCTCACTGGCGTCAGCTCTCTGCCTGCCTGGCGGGGACGAAGCAGCTGGTTGGCATGGGCCAGCACAGCGCTGGGCCGCCAGGTGGGCCGGCTGATGGGCTGCGGCCAGGTAAGTTCTCTCCCTCTCTTTAAATTTCTATTTTCTATTTTTCTGTAGGTTTGTGGCTTTATTAAAAATAGCTAGGCACTTCTAAAAATCCTGAAAATAATCAGAGGCTCTGTTTAGAATATTTCCAACAGCCCACACTTATCTTAAGAAATATTTGAGCATCTAAAATATTTACTAGCATTTAAATGCCCAAATGCAAGTGATATATGATTTAATTCAATGACCTTCTGTTGACCTAGAAAATTGTGCACCAATTTTGCCAAAGATTCCAACCCAAGACAAAGAGAGTGAACTTTTTAGAAGGGCATTTCAGGTTCATTGAAAATATTTTTAGTAAGCCTTAGTTGAATTCAGAGGGCTTCTGGGGGTTCTGTCTTCCCCAATTCAAGTTTCTGATGAAAAGTAGACATGATGCAACACTCTAATGCATGGACTAGCTAGGATGTGACAATCGCGACTCAGGAGCTCTTACTAGCTCTCCAGCCCTCACCCCCTGGCCTTGACCACGGCATCGCGACCTGGGATACCAGCGGCAGCTGAGCTCGCTCGAGGGCCGGGACCTGAGGACGTAGAGCACTAAGGAGGGCTTGAGGGGAAGGAAACTCGTATGGGCCAGCCTGGCTATGCCGCGCAAGTTGGCGCGCAGGCCCAGCGCACCGTCAGGAGTCGCCATGAAGTCAACAAGATTAGTCCCGCCCTCAGATTGGCTAAATGTTTGGGCTTAATGACCCCTCATGCCTTGCCGCAACCCCGTTGCGGCCACGTTAACTCCCTTTCTCGCCTTACCATGGCTGCTTGAGCGCTAAGGGGGACCTCCTGAGCATCGCGCCTCAGGAGCTCTTACTGGACCTCGGTTCGCACACCTCCTGGCCTTGACCACGGCATGCGACCTGGCATACCAGCGACGGCTGTAGCCACCTGGGGACCGGGACCTGTCAGCGTAGAGCAACAAGCTATCACAAGGAAAGAAAGGGGGGACCGAGCCTTAACGGGACATGCGCTCACCAAGTTTTCATAACAAGGAAGATAAGTACAAAATACATTGCATATCCTTACATGCCCCCGCGGGGTGATTCATGATTATTAGCAGGAAACAAAAACTGATACTAAGGGGAATCCTATCTACACCCTTCCGTGGCGGACACCATCATCAACAGTGGGCCACGGGAGGCCGGCGCCAACCCCATCCAGATCAGCGGCGGTGATGGCCAGACGCCTCAACCCTACTCCGAGCGCGGCGAGAGCTCGGGGGCATGTAGCTGTCATCGCTTGTCTCCGGAGTCTCGTAAAGCTCAGGAGAGCTGCTGGACTCCCAAGGGCTGCTGCTGCTGGAGTGGCCGCGAGCGGACCGCGCGTCAGCTTGGCGCTCCTCTCCGGAGCAGCACTCTAGGCGGCGGCCCTCGGCGTCGAAGACCTTGAAGAAGAGCGTGGAAGCGCCGTCGTACTCGAAGTGGATCGTGAGGGCGCCCCTCGCGCGGTAGACCCATGTGATCTCCCCCCAGCCACGGGTCATGAAGATCTTGCCGGTGGGAACCGCTTCGATCTCCGCTCCGGTCGCCGGAGCGCTGCAGTCGGCGTGCTGCAACCAGAGCTCGAGAGGCCCCCTTGGCGGCATCACGTCGGAGAAGAACCGCGGGAAGCGGATCCAGGAGCTTGGAGGCATCAGCGCCCACAGCACCAGCTCACGCGAGGAGTCCGCGACGTGGATACCGCGGGCGACGGCGCGCGTCGCTGTGGCGCGGCAACCCCGGGCGCGGCGTGGGTGGCGTTGCTCGTCGCCCCATCCTCCTGAGCCCTTGGCTCGGGCGTACAAGGGTAGCAGATACCCCGGAGGAGGCCGCTCGCACCAAGGCCTCGTCACCACCTGCATCGCCGCTTCGTCACGGTGATGGATCGACCTCTTCTTTGGCGGAAGTGGTCCCGGATCATCACGGGGAGCCTTTCCTTTCTCTTCGGCAGAAAACCTTATGATAGGCGCCATTGTTGTCAGCAGTGGAGCGGGGAGGAAGAAGCAAGCAAGCGAGGAAGGGATGGGCGACGGGGGCTCCGCCCCCTCCTCCCCATTTATAGCATAAGAAGGCCACCCGGCGTCTCCCACGATCACAGGTAATGATGGTTTTCCTTGCATGTTAAAGGGACGTGTCAAGTCGTGCTGTTGCCGAGGCAGCTTGGGGAAGCGGAGACGCCCACGTCCAATCAACCACCACGCGTCAACTGACGCCGCATGCTTTTGGTGCCCATGGTGCTCCAAACTTGACCCTTGGCTTCGCCGTGAAGCCAAGACCGAGCACACCTTGGGCCCGGGGGCTACTGTCGGCGTTATGGGAACGGGGGTCCCCAGACTTGCCTGCCTCTGGCCCCCAGCGTGGCTAAGCCAGCAGGCCATACGACCCATCTTCATCAACAAGGCATCCAAGACCCTCGCGAGGGTTCAAGCCTCGCGAGGCGGACGATGCAAGACCTCCTCTGGAGTGGCCTAGCCAGGCAGGCTCATGAGGAACGGAGATATGAAGGCGGGGCAAACCTCACAAGGCTCTCGTGACGTGAGCCATGACAAACGACACCAGGCGGGCGCCAGCACGTGCAGCGTCCTTATTTCCTCTTTGGTGCTAACACTACAAAAAATACACTTCCGTGATGATACGTGTTTGTCACAGTAGGTCGCTTTTTTTGTCATGCATGTACATCCATGACAAATTTATGACAGAATCAAGATAGTCACATACCTGTGCTGTCGTAGAAGTGTTCCATGACATTACCAAAATTATCATCACAGAAGTGTCCACTTCCATGACGAGAAATCGCGTGTCATAGAAGTGCTTTCGTCAAGGGTGACTGACACGTGGCATCCACCATAACGGAACGCCGTTAAGCTATCGGGTCAGGTTTTGGATCCGATAACCCGTTAACAGCCCCGACCAATGGGAAATTTCCACGTGTAAAATTCTTATTGGCCGGACGAAACACGTGTGAGCTCGTCAGTGGGTCAGATAGGCGCCTATGATATGTCGACACGTGGCACGACCCAACAGTGGCCCATTCTGGTGAAAAAGGTCGGCCCAGTAAAAATTAGCAGGCCGGCCCATATAAGGCCTACTTGTGTCAGGTCCATTTAAGCCCATGGCCCATACGAGATGTGCCAATTCGGCCCGTTAAAGATTTGACACCATTGCAGCCCATCATCAGTTTGAGCCCGTTAACAGCCCGCTATATACTTAGGCTCAATATCGCCCCGATGAGATTTCAGCCTGTTAACGGCCCATTTAATGGATGGGCCAATTTTCAGGATGTACATCTTTCATCCTTTTAGCGACCCATTTAAATGTTGGGCTAATTTCTGGCCCGGTGCATCTTTTAGCCTGTTGACGGCCCATAAATCTGATGGGCCATTTGTAGTCGGACCTGAGTTTCGGCCCTCTAGTGGCCCATTTAAGTGTTGGGCCAATTTCTGGCCCAGTGTCACTTTCAGCCTGTTGACGGCCCATAAATCAGTTGGGCCAATTGTAGTCGGACCTGAGTTTTGTCCTTTTAGTGACCCATTTAAGTGTTGGGCCAATTCCCGGCCCTGGCCTATTAACGGACCATAAATGAGTTGGGCCATTTGTAGTCGGACCTTAGTTTTGGCCTCTTAACGGCCCATGCCCTTCATGGTCCAATACCAGCCCGGTTTCTCTTTCGGCCTGCTAAAGGCCCACAACACAGTTGGGCCGTTTACAATACGACCTGACCTTCAGCCTCTTAGCGGCCCATGCTCTTCATGGTCCAATACAAGCCAACTATCTCTTTCGGCCTGCTAAAGGCCTACAGTATAGTTGGGCCATATGTAGCCCAAACTTAGTAACGGCCTGTTAACGGCCCATGAAATAAATTGGGGCCACCTGTTGCCCGCTTCGATGTCGGCCTGTTAACGACCCGGGAGGTAAGAGGGCCGACCATTAACTTTTGGCCTAGTAACGGCCCATTAACTCAATGGGCCCACTAAAGTTTGTTCATGTCTTTTGGCCAAATTAGATAATTTGAGCCCATTACGACGAGCAAAGGTACGGCATACAGGGAATAACGTTGCACATCCAGAATATATTACAGGAAATTACATCCACTGGGCAATCAAAGATTGATGCCAGTGCAAATAAATGAGCAAAACCTAACCATCTACAACATCACAATCTACAACCTCAGCACAGATGACGCCCATAAGCATGTGGGCAAGTTCTTGCTGCTTTGCCACACTATCTCTGAAAACATTGATCAGTTGTTGTGTTGCACGACTCTGCACCTCTGATTCATCCACCATTTCCATCATTGCTTCAACCATTAATTGGTTCACAAAAACATACATTTATTCGGTTGCATCCGAGAAAGAGGATACTGAACAGATTCAGATGGCGATTTTGGCAGGCTTGTATTATTGATAGTGGAGAGTGTCTTGACCACTGCATCATAACGTAAATTAGGATGGGAACCAACACTGCAAAAAAAAGACACATCCGTGACATTTTGGGCCGAACGAATTTTTTTTCTGTCATACATATGACACTTCTATGACGATAATTGTGACAAAACCCGGTATCATCATACATGTGGTGGGCTCCTACTTCTATGAAAAAAAATCATGACAGAAAATGGGCTTTTCGTCCTGGGTGGGACGGAGACACAGCTGCATGAAATTCTTTGGGTCGTCCATGACGGAAAAAACCGTGGTAGAAGCGAGGGGGAGGAAAATTTTGGGGAGTTCCCGGTTACGGTGGGAGGTCGGGGGCCGAGCGATGCGCGTTTCTCTCGTACACGTACGCGCGTGTGTGCGAGGCGTTGGCTCTAACTGAACCCGAGCGAGCGTTGGGCTCTAACTGAACCCGAGCGAGCGTTGGGCTCTAACTGAACCCGAGCGATTGCACTGCAGGCTACGCGTTACTGAACCCGAGCGATCGATCGATGGCTGTTAACTGAACCCGATCGAGCGATTCCTTGGCTACTGCTGGTAACTGAAGCCGATCGATGTTGCCTCTGGATGAACAGTGAGCGTTGCGGGGGGGGGGGGGGGGGGGGGGGGGGGGTTGGATGAACAGTTCCCAGTGGGGGTGGATGAACAGGACCCCGTGGTGTTGCCTCTGGATGAACAGGACCCCGTGGTGTGGTGGAGGGCAGGATGAACAGTAGACGGTGGAGGGGTGCCCGTGGAGGGGTGGATGAACAGGACCCCATGGTGTGGAGGGCAGGATGAACAGTAGACGGTGGAGGGGTGCCCGTGGAGGGGTGGTTGAACAGGACCCCGTGGTGTGGAGGGCTGGATGAACAGTAGACGGTGGAGTAGCGCGCGGTGGAGGCTGGATGAACAGGAGCCCGTGGAGGCTGGAGGAGGTCGATGGTGGATGAACAGTAGCTCGTGGAGGCTGGAGGGGGTCGACGGTGGAGATGAACAGTATCCCGTGGAGTCCCGTTTTGCGGTACGCCACACCCCTCCCGATGAACAGGACCCCTGTTTCGACCGTAGCGCTCCAATACAAGTCTGTTTCCTTCGTTTTGCGGTACGCCACACCCCTCCTGATCAACAGGACCCCCGTTTCGACCGTAGGAGGTTCGTTTCCTCCATTTTGCGGTACGCCACACCCCTCCCGATCAACAGGACCCCTGTTTCGACTGTAGGAGGTCCGTTTCCTCCGTTTTGCGGTACGCCAGACCCTTCCCGATGAACAGGATCCTGTTTCGAACGTGGCCGGTTGAACACAAGGCCGTTTCCTCCGTTCCGCGGTACGCCAGGCCTCGTTTCCATCGCCTGTTCCGTCCAAGCCCTCCCGATGAACACGACCACGCATTCCGTTCCGACCCAGCCGCGTTGCCTCCCGATGAACACGACTCATTCCGTTGCCTCCCCATGAACACGACGCATTCTGTTGCCTCCCCATGAACACGGCGACGACGCTGTTTCTTTGTTCCGACCCAGCCATGTACATGAGCCCTCGTCGTACGTATGCGAGAGTAGGCTTTCGAGACCACGCCCGTATGTACACATACGTGGACGTATTTTCTTTCTTGCACACTGGCCGCCTCTACTACGACACGTGCGCGCCTCTACATCGACCAGTATGTACGTACACATTCGTGACCAAAATGACAACGCTATATACGCTTCGACCAGGTGGGTCCCGACTGTCAGGCACTTCCTTGCCTGCGAAGATGTAGCTGGTGGGTCCCAGCAGTCAGGGGGCGAATCATTTTTTTGCCCGGACGCACTTCCTTGCGTGCGAAGATGTAGCTGGTGGGTCCCAACAGTCGGGGGGCTGGTGGGTCCCAGCAGTCAGGGGGGTGAATCGTTTTGGTTTTTTTTGCCCGGACGCACTTCCTTGCGTGCGAAGATGTAGCTGGTGGGTCCCAGCAGTCAGGGGGGCGAATCATTTTTTTTGCCCGGACGCACTTCCTTGCGTGCAAAGGTGTAGCTGGTGGGTCCCAGCAGTTAGGGGGGAAACATTTTTTCCACGAAATATGGTGCCCGTCCGGTGGGTCCCCGCTGTCAGGTGGAGGAATAATTATTTTGCACGTAATAAGGAGGCACTTCCTTCCTGCGGCCGTGGACCCAGCTGTCAGCCTCTCCACATACAGTCCACGTCCGATGGAAGTCGTTCCTTGACCACGTTGACCACGCCACGCCGAGAGCACCAGGGCGGTGGACGACGGCGAGGCCTAGGAAGGGGACGAAGCGGAGCCGGGGAAGACGCGGCAGTGGATTCCCACGCATAGAGGAGTACGAGGGTTCACTGGTTCGCTGCGGTGTGAGGCTGCCGTCGTCGCAGAATAACAGGGGGTGTGGGTGAGTAGAGGGATGGCCTAGCCAGCGGTGGGAGTAGTAGGGGGTGGTGAGGCCTCCGCCGCATCGCAGCCGGCCACGGGAGGCAGGAGCACGAGGCACGACCGGCGCTGGTTTGGGCGGCTGGAGCAAGAAGACCAGAGGTTGAAGAAGCACTACGGCCGTTGGATGGAAATCGTACGGTCACTTGAGCTAGAATCATGTATATTAACTAAGTTGACAAAGCTCTCCGTCCCCGTCAACTTAGTAGGCCCACAAGTCAGCCTCCCACCAAGGTGCGTCCCAGCTAGCAGGGGGTATTCATTTTTTGTGTGTAATAAGGAGGCACTTCTGGTGGGTCCGAGCTGACAGCAGGGGGAACATTTTTTTCGCGAAATACGGTGGCCCACTGGGTGGGTCCCACCAGTCAGGGGAAAATGTTTTTTTCATGATATACTGGTGGGCGTCCGGTGGGTCCCTGCTGTCAGGTGGAGGAATAATTATTTTCCGCGTAATAAGGAGGCACTTCCTTGTGGCTGTCGTGGACCCTGTTGTCTGCTTCTCCACGTACAGTACTCTTTCGATGGAAGTCGGTCGTTGACCACTTTGACCATGCTGCGCCGAGAGCACCATGGTGGTGGATGATGGCGAGGCATAGGAAGGGGACGACGCCGAGCCGGGGAAGACGCGATAGTGGATGACCACGCGGAGAGGAGTACGAGCGTTCACCGGTTCGGCTGCGGTGTGAGGCTGCCGTCGCCATAGAATAATAGGGGGTGTGGGTGAGTAGAGGGATGCCCTGGCCAGTGGTGGGAGTAGTAGGGGGCACTGAGGCCTGCGCGGCAGCACAGCCGGCCACGGGAGGCGGGAGTAGGCGGTCCCGCCGGCGCTGCTTTGGCGGCTGGAGCAAGAAGATCAGAGATTGAAGAAACACGACGGCCGTTGGAGTGACATTCAACGGTTACATCTGCTAGAATCGTTTGTTGACGTATATAATAACTAAAAAAATCTTGCATACGCGTCAACTAAACAGGCCCACAAGTCAGACCACTCCCTCTTTTTTTTAATAATTTATATATAGCTCATGGCAACTTCTTATGCAATTTATTGCAGTCGTTTTTTTGGTTCGCCAGGGCCAATTTCGCATATTTCTGTGGGTTCCAAACTATTTTTAATGCCGACATGTCCAGCCATATTTAAAGTACTTTGAAGATATATTTAAATTAGGTTAATGCCCAGTGAAATAGGAATTTGAAAATGTGATAAAATTCAGAAATTATAAAGTAATTGCCAATTTGTCATCTGTTTTTATATTTACAACACATTTCATATTACTTTCAAGATTTGCAGGCGTCTTGAAAGAGTTGCAGCCCATCAGGGCATAGAAAAATAAGTAGGCCTGGATTGGGTATTCTTCAGAAAAAATAAACTGGTCTCATTTTCACAAAGAAAAAATAGCTGGGCTTGTCACATGGTGAACATAAAATATAAGCCTGGGCTAGACGAGCCACAGCCCAGTTCAAACCCTGCTCCGTCTCAACAATACCAAACAAAAAAAATACTGCTCGAGTAGCTACGTCCCAGGTGTCAGCCGATCTTGTGTTGTTCTCTTGTCTATTGACTATATACGCTCACAATGTCGTGGGTCCCAGATGTCAGGAAAACACTAGGAGGAAGCATTTTATTTTTCCATACGCTGACGTGGTGGGCCCCTACTGTCATCCTCTCCACGTACTTCTGCCGATTCCTGTTGTTTGTTGACCATGTTGACAACGCGAGAGGGCGACGCCGCAGCGAGCGCACCAAAGCGCGCGGAGGACGTCGACGTTAACAATTTAGGAGACGGTGGGGCGGCGATGCGTGCGCGGAGGCGCAGCCAGCCGTGGAAGGCGGAAGCAGGCGGCCCCGCTGGCGCTGGTTTGGTTTTGGCAGCTGGATGAAGACAGGACTGAAGAAACACGACAGACTATAAAAGCAGCAGGAGTACTTAACAACCTTAACTGAAACCAGCAGGGGCACTTAACAACCAAAGCTGAAAGCAGTATGAGTACTTATACAGGTTCAACCGTACAAAGCACACCTCGAACAGTGCTACTTTGCCTACAGTTAACCAAGGGTGAGGCCGCCAAGCCCCAGGACAAGGCCCAGGCGCCACCCCGCGCATCCACAACCTTCTGAAAGCGGCTTCATCTCGCAACGTGGTCAATAAACATGATATTCTCTTTAGGGCCATGGAAAAGCATGAACATAATCTTCTGTCCAATTCTCCAAGATGGACGGGCCTTCATTATTTGAGACCACCCATGAATAAGTATCTTTTCACCTCCAAGGGGAATTGAGGAGGTCGACATAAACATCATGTTGTGACCAAGCGCAAGTCTGACCCGACCATGGTCAGGCATCTGTATAGGAACAATAGAACTCGGCAGTTCCTGTTTCAAGAAGATCATAGCTGTAAAACTGTGTATAAGCAATAGTTTATGAACAACATATATAACAGAAAACAGCTTGTACCATAAGTTTCTCGACACAGTTGGACCTGTTCAACGAGTGCAGCAGTGGCACACATATCCCACGTGGCCTTCCACCATTGAAACGCCCCATAAGGATCTCAAGACGGTCAATAAAGTGTAGGAACTTGTGGATGTCGATCCAATCAATTCAGTGCCATTAGTAACAGCCGAGTTATTACAGAGTAACAAACGAGCAGACTGCTTAACTCTGAAAAAACCTACACGTGCCACCAATTATAAGAAAATATTAGTTAGAAGTAGCATCTTCGTGAGAGATTCGTTGCTACTTCTAAAGTTAAATTGTGATTAGTTAGACAGAATAGGTGGATTAAGAAGTAATCGAGGCAACAAGCAAGAACCAGATACAAAACTAACATGGATGAACAATTGGAACGACGTCGGGGTGGAAGATCGCAGTGAAGATGAGACCAGGTTCTGCTATTTCCATCAACATTCGTGCGCCAACTTTCAGTCCGTAACACTTGAAAAAGTTTATCCAAGTTCGGCCATAAAAAAAGCAGCAATCTTCTTGGTTCATGAACCCAACTCGGAACTTATATTCATGGCTTGTCTTCACTGTGACCATTAAACTAGTGTATTCAGTTATGGCAAGGCCGAGCATCGTGAGTACATGTGTTCTGGCAGAGCAAATAATACACTGCAGGAAAAATAATATGAGAACACAGCATGTTCAAAAAAACCCCACCCTCCCGGATAGAAAAGAGGATTCTAGGAACATATTGTGCGCGTTTCAAAATGTGTGTTAGGATGAGAAGGAACAAGTGTGGCGTCTCGCCGAGGGCGCAGAAACCTGTAGGGTACTCGCACTTTGGGCACTGCAAATGAAACACACTAGATTCAGTAGGAAGAAAAATGCATCAACGGCAGCGGCTGCCATCCTAGGATTACCTGCGACCAAGGGACTTGGGTTTATCGGGGATGGATGAAGAATTCGTACCTGGTTCTCCATGAGAAAAGCCCTATGCAATCGCCGAGAGGGGGTTTTCTCTGAACAAGCAGACGAGGGAGAAGGGGATTCAGGCCCAGTGAAATATTGCCGCTTCGTCCGTCCAGCTTACTGCTAAAGCTGGAAGGGGGGTTGTGATTTGACGGCTCATTGGGCATTACTGCGGCGCTACGACCGGGGTGTGTCTACCGTGAAGTTTTGCACTCTAATTTGTGCATATGGCACGTGGACCCCATTGCCGGTTGCCCCACATATCAGCGAAAGGAAGTAGAAAGACAGGAGTAACTAGTTACACATAAATATATCTTTTGACAGAGAGATAGTCCCTCTGTAAAGAAATATACAAATCTTTTATATCATAGGCTCACCTTGCCGAGAAATATACTCCCTCTGCAACGCATGGGCATTATGGGGGTTCAACTTTTTTATGGGGGTTCAGCTGAGAATATAATACTCAGATAGGCTAACGGTTCTGGACTTTGGGCCGCAGGCCGACCCTGCATGTTTAGGGGCCCATGTGTTCTACCTCAGTGCTTTTCATATTGCGAGCGATCGGTACGGCGCTGGTTTTAGATGCTGTCGCAAGGCGAATACACAAAATTGAATAAAGCACGGTAGCTGTTGGAATGAAATCGAATGACAGTTCCTAACCAGCAATCAGAGTTGCAATTCTATCAACGATATACCATGTGATAAATAATACTGTCGTACTACTTATACACAGGACACTTGTTTTAGCATGCCAGATTATTACATCAAAATATCTCGGAGAATAGATCAGTTCGGCAGTTGCGTGCTGCTAATTTTAAAGTTGATTTGGACCAGCTCTCCTTGCCGAGAAAGTTTGATTTTGACATCATCCCCTACCGCAAGATATGATTTAGATTTGAACCTTGACCATCCTTTAGCATCAATCATCATGCGACCATCCTTTGTACTTACGGTATATTGAGCAGGTTCATTCACACCAAGGCTGCGCATGGTAAGAGAAACTTGGCCGCGGTCGCCCGAATTGTTGAACGACTCCCTCGTTGCTCTAGGAATTCTCTGTTTGCAAACAAGAAGACATACCCAAACAGTTAGATCAACACAGTGAATCATGTGAAACAACATGGAAAGAAAAAAGAACGAAGCACTTGGGCGGCCAATGCTTACCAAGAAGGTGGACATGTCGGTTTTTGTAAGGACTTTGGTATATGAAGTGCGAACTGCAGCCCAGTCTGTTGCCGGTGCAACTGCACGTGCCAGAGCAGATGCAAGTGCAAGTGTTAGTGCAAGTGCCGAAGCCGCTGCTGCCGCCGGAGATGGTGCTCCTTGTAGAGCTGATGCCGGTGTCGATGCCCGATCCTCCGGTAGATCAGACTGATCCGCTGACGCGGTCGGTGCCCAATCCTTAGCTGGATCAGACTGAGCTGCTGCCGCTGTCAGTGCTAGAGCAACTGCCGGTGCTCGATCTGTGCGAGACAGCGGCGATCGTGTCTGGTCTGCTATGATCAGCTTTCTAACTTGACTAGGATCCGTGACCGTGATCCAGTTTTTTTTCTTCATTTCTTTTAAACGCGAGAAGGACTAATTGTGGCGTTTTTGTTAAACCAAACTGCAGTTCATCATAGGGATTCAGCTTGTACTCAGACAACAGACTGGTCCAATTTTTTCCAGTAATATAAGTGATGGACAGTGCCTTCGTTACTGACACGACATAAGAAGTGAAACCTGCAAAAATAGCCATCGTAGAGCAAACCAAACGGTTTATTCTGTGATGAATGTCACATGGCAAAACCTGCATCGTAAAATTGCAGGAAAAGAAAGAAAACATGACATTAAATCAATAAAATTTAGATAGTAAATCAATAAGATTTACTTGATGTGACACGAGTGAATCCTTACCAGGAAATCACTATGTTGAAGTACTAAATAGAAGATTGATCGTCCAACTACGCGTGGCATGCAGGGGCCCTACCTACTCCCACAAGCAGGACAGTCCAAAGGTCGTGACAAATCGTATGGACCGAACATCCATGGGACTGGAAATCCTGGTGGGTGCGATAAACCCTGCAATGCATACATATATTGGAGTGTAACCATAATTGATAAGCCGCCCTCACAAAAAATATGATCTGGATACTTCAAAATATACAGACTAAATTGAGTGGACAGACATTAACATAGACCGTTCTCAGGACTGACCACACATCAAAAGCGGCAGTACTAATAAACAATACAGGGTTCACAAATACAAATCAAGTACTGAACAATGGTACTTACTACAGACAAGCAAAGTTGCACTAACTAAACTCTGCAGATTATTTCTTGCCACCGACCTACGGGATGGACCCCGCATAAGTGACTAGGCCATGGACTTCGTGTGAGATGTCTACACGCACCATCACCATCTTGTCAACCTTGGAGAACCTAACAGAGTGGTCTTTCCACTCATAAACATGATGATGAAGACAGGTCGCATCAGATTTGTTGGGAAGCTTTACAAGAACCACACCCTTCGTAATCGAAGGCACAACCAGGAAATTGTTGTGGTCAAGTACAGCCTCGAGAACACGCCTGACAACAATGCTACAGGAATACACTAGTTCAGGACACGTGGCGACAAGGACACAGCAGCTGGATAGTTCAGCAGTAGAACTCATCATCAGGTCTTCCAGTTCACACGACATGACTTTGAGAACTTCATCTCCACCGTGGACCTGGTTCTAATTCAAACAGAAACCATATTTTATTACTACCTCCGTTCAGAAATATAAGATGATTTTCGATATTATACTCCATATATGACTACATATACGCACAGAAATGAGTGAACAAAGACACTAGAACATGTCTTCAAAGGCATGAGAGCAGAGGGATTACATGCAAAATCCATAGCACAAGTTACTGAGGCAAATATACCCTCTTAAAAGGTAGCATTGATGTTCATAAAGTACTCCCTCCGTCCCAAAATTCTTGTCTTAGATTTGTCTACATACGGATGTATCAAGTCACATTTTAGTATTAGATACATCCGTATCTAGACAAATCTAAGACAAGAAATTTGGGACAGAGGGAGTAGTTCAAAGTAATCTATAAGAAATCAGTGTCAACCTCTCGCATGTTTTGGTCAAAAGAGGAATTTAGAACCGTCATTTGGCACACAAAAATCACATGCAAGATCACCCAGAAAGTTGTACTACTAGTACTAGTACTGCGTGTTAGATGAAAAAACACGATCAAGATCGAGAAAAAGATCGCCAAGAAGAGATATTACCTGGACTTGCTTAATGAGGGATCCCGGAGAGGGGGGCTTGGATAGGGCGATGGCTTTGAGCTTGTCTGTGGTGGTCTCGGTGGGGTGCTTGCGCTTCTTCGTACCATGAGCCTCAACGGTTGTGGCTGGAGCCATAGACATCAGTTCGGCCGGTGCTCCAGCGCCCATCAAGAAACTGTCAAATAGAAATAAAAGAAAAGAAACCATAATCACAAACCCAAAAGAAGAAAAGAGAGGGAGTTATAGGATCAGTCTCGGGGTTGCAAGATCGGGCCTTGGCCAGAATCAACACCATTGATGTGCTCACCTTTCCTTCTTTGGGAGAGAAGAACAATGGCAGAAGCAGGTCGGGGTTTTCTTCAAGAAATGAGGAACAAGATGAGGCAAAAGCAAGGGTTGGGTAGAGAGGAAGCTGAGAGAGAAAAGTGAAATGATGGTTGCTTCATCCATCCAACTTACTGTTGGAAAGGAGGGGGTTTTGTGATTGGACGGCTCATTGGGCATTACTGCGGCGCTTCGATCAGGGTAGTCTACCGTCACTCTACTACGGAGTAATTTAGTGCATGGCTGGTGGACCCCGATGCTGGCTGTCCCACACGTCGGCGAAAGTGAGTAATTTAGTGCATGGCTGGAGGAGGATCCGCACGGTAGAGCGTGTTCACTGTTTTTTAGCAGAAAAAAATGATTACAGCAAGCGTTTCCACTTTTACGATGGAGGAGTGTGAAACATGGCAGCCACTTGAACATACACAGTGCTCCTACTACTAGGCATGTGCAGTGGTTCATACATCAGTACTACACAATCTTGTTGCTAGTGTAGTAAGATATGACAATAACAAATGATGTTGTGCGCATGTCAACTACTCCTATATGTAACATAGTACCGCTTTTTCGACTGTCCGGTCGAGAATGAATGGTGAGATCAATGTTAATAGGAATAGGTCCACAGTGCATGGAGAGTACGGTGCTACCCTACTCCACGAAACATGAACCATATGAAGCACGAATAGTGTTAGGTAGGGTGTATGAAGGGTGAACGGGATGGGAGCAACAGTTCCCTTCTTGACCCACTTTTGGGTGTTTGGCAGAGTGCATGAAGGGTGTATGAGTCCACACTAGTAGGTTGACAAAAATACACGAAGAGGAAACAACTATATTGAGATGAGAATGCAACCAAACACACCCACACTCTTTGTGCTACAGTGACTGATCTGCACCATCTGAGTTTGATCCAATGGTCATGTTGCGCCGAGACATGGACATGCCCATGCAGAGGGCCCCTAAACACCACCGAAGTCCCTCTGCTTCTCGAGGCGCACGATATTGGTGATGCAGGGTGCAACCGCCCGCAGAGTCCGCTCCCGGTTGACGGGAGCCAGCTCGTCAAAGACGGCGTCCAATGGCATGAATGGATTCCGGTGACGGAGCCCTGAAAGGATTTTCCTGGCAACGGCGAAGGCAACCCGCAACCCCTCCTTGTCCAGCTCAGCCTCCACCATCGCGCGGAGACGGCTTAGCTCCTCAGAGATATAGGTGAAGAAGGAGACCAGGTCAGGAAGCCGCAGCTCATTGAAGTCGACCGGGTGGTCGAACGGGTTTAGCCCGACGGCCGGCATTGTCGCATTGGCACGACGGTAGGCATCTCGCAGCCGCAACACGTGCGTGGCAACTTGGTTCACCAAGTGGCTGAGGCGATCCTGGACCTCGTCACGATCGGCCCACTTGCGCTCCAGCCGGCTCCCCTGACGGCCTAGCGTATCTCCCGCTTTCTGCAGCAACGCCGCCGACGCCTCGAGCATCTTTGTGGTGGATGCCTGCCGCTTTTGAAGCTCCCTGAACTCCCGCACATAACGGAGGAGCATGTCACTCCTCTCCTCCTTGAGCTCACGGAGCTCCACGTCCTTGGCCCTGAGCTCCGCATCCTTGGCATGGAGCTCCTGTGTCAGGAGCCTCACCTCGGACTCCGTGATCTGCTGCGCCGCCATGGCACCAGGTAGAAGCAATGGGGAGAGGAAGCAAAGGGGGCGAAATGGCTGAAAGGCAATGCAATCTATGGGAAGGCGGAGGGAGCAGGAAATCTTTTGGTTTTCACCACGGTAAAACACCAGTCAACGACTTCTCACATCAGGGAGCGGTGGGTTTTTACAGGCGGAGTCATCGTGACTAGTTGCTGCCGCGCCTGCTCCCATCAATCAAAAATTAAAAATCCTGCCGCGCCTGCTCCTGTCAATCAAAAAAATAAAAATCCTGCCGCACCCAAACACCAGAGCAACGCCGCGGTGGATATTTTATATTTACCTGCCGGCAAGTAGATAAAAAAAGGGGTGAAAAAACAAATGTGGCGGCGGCCTAGCTAATCGGTCGAACTAGCCCAACTAGCTAGCCACCGTGCTTCACTGATGTACTCGGTGGGAAAGGTGGTCTTTTGTGATTTGACGACTCATTTACTTGCTTCGGCGCTATGACCGAGGAGGACCCAGAAAACGCGCGGTAGGGCATCCCACGTCAGGAAGAATATATGCGTGCACCACCCGGGAGGACCCTGAAACCGCGCGGTAGGGTGTGCCACGTCTCGGCACGGAGGAAAAATGTGCGTGTACACCCCACTAGACGTAGTACCTATGGTTCGACCTCGGAACCCAACCAGTCGGTCGAAAACACCCCACTAGCCACACAGCTTCATCATGCAAACGTTGCACGGAGGATAAATGTGGTTAGCCCCGTCTCGACCAGCCACAACGTCTCTTGTTCTAGGCGATTCTTCTATTTTCCAAGCTTTTTTAGTTGTAATAACACCATGGCAAGCTAGCGCTGCTCTTCGTGTGTGCCCGTGCAAAGGTTAGACGATGGAGAGAAGAGAGATTGAGATCGCAGACCTGGGACCCACCAGTAAGTGAGACAATGGTCATGCACGTGTTGACGAGGCACTCCCTCTACTCTACTCAACGAAAGTATTGTATAAATAAAATCAAGTTATGGGACAAAGCCAACAACCGTTTGTTTTTTCAGGCTATCGACTTACGCTTTGTAGTCCAGGTTGCCAGTTCGAATCTCGTCTTTCAGATTTGTTAGTTTTAGGTCCAAATTTGATTAATGACAAGTCGGACCCCCGTGTGTTGTTCCGATATTTCAGTGTAGGATGGTTTTTTTGAACAAATACTTTGCGCGGTTAGACAAGTAATGGCACGAGTTACACGTATTTTGCAAGTTTACGAACAAAAATGACAGCGGCATAGAATATCACATCCACCCCGCAGCTTAGATACTATGGTGATACGAGTTTTTGCACCATTGGAAGTGAGATCCAATGGCTTAGGAGTAGTCTTTGTAATTATGCGCAATTTCCAAACTCTCCAAAGGTTTTTTTTGCAAATAAAACATTCAGGCCTCGTGTGTGCTGCTGCATCTTCGATCCAACGGCTCCCCGGTGCTCATATTAGGTGCTCCCCGTAGCTTAATTACCCGCTACGGTGATATGAGCATCTAGGTCATATGATCAGTGATCAGATGGCACATGCGTAGTACTTGTACTTTCTGCGCATTTCCCAAACTCTATCAGCCGTATATTGCAAAAACATTCAAACCTCCTATTGTGGGACGTTAGATGTCAGTGAACTCGTATCACCATAGAATCTACGGTGCGGGAGCACCTCATACTCTCCCGTGCGAGAAAACATAAGGTGCTATCGCAGCTTGGATGCTACGGTGATACGAGCTTGGAGGTCGTTTAATCTGAGATCCAATGGCATCTGAGCAGTCTTTGTGCTTGTAAGCAGTGGCCGAACTCTTTTGGGGCTTCTCTACAAAAAACCATTCGAACCACCGAGGAGGTGTTGGGTCACAAATCCAACACCTCTGAAGAGCTTGTATCACCAAAGCATCTAAGGTGTGGTAGCACATGATATTCTTACATACAGGAGAATATGATGTCCTCCTTCATCTTAGATGCTACGGTGATACGAGCTTCGAGGTCGTTGGATATGGGATCAAAGGGCATCTAAGTAGTTTTTGTACAAATTGTGTGCAATTCTCAAACTCACCAAGGTTTCCTGCAGAAATATTAAGACACGTCATGTGAGTTGCTATATCTCAGATCTACAAGCTCCAAGCAACTCGTATCGGCATATAGCATCTAAGATATGGGGGCACATGATATTCTCCCGGGGAGGAGATGTGGGGGTGCACAACCAATCGGTGGCTAGGAGGGTGGGGACAAATATAATCTAAACAACCCTAAACAGAGCTCCACAATTTTATCTAAGGTCGAGGGGTTGACCCCCGACAATCATAGCTCCGCCTAAACAAAACATTTGCATGTACTGTAGTAATAGACTTAATATTCATGTTTCAGTTTCATGTTCATTTTAAATATTGAACTGAGGACCATGGATGTCTTACATTTTACTCCCTTCGTTCCCAAATATTAGTTTTTTTTGAGGCTTCAAATGGATTGGCACATACGGATGTATATAGACATATTTTAGAGTCTAGATTCACTCATTTTGCTCCGTATGTAGTCACTTGTTGAACTCTCTAAAAGACTAATATTTAGGAATAGAAGGAGTATTTTTGAATTCGTGTCATACATGCATGGTTTGGAAAAATAGATGCACTATACTTATTGGATTGTTGTTGTGTTCGTGCGTGTGTGTGTCTCTGTGTGTGTGTGTGTGGTCATATGCTTGATACATACAAAGTTTTCTCACCTCCATATTGTTCATCTTTTAAATTTGAATTTGCACTGGAAAACTTACTAGGGATACCATGAAATGTGAAATCCACGTTGAGATCACTATATCACAAACTCACTCTAATTCAACAACTCGTCAAAAATCAATTACCACATTGAGATTAGTATTTGCAAAGAAAATACGGGTATTGTAATACACATAGATTCGTTCGGTAATTTAAAAGGTTCCTTTCGTATTCTCGAATGGTAGGACCCAACGGCGTACCAGCCAGACCTTGGCTCGTGTTGATCCTAAAAAAAGCGGGCTCGTGTCCTTCGGTGGCGTGCGTGGTACGCACATTGGGCAACCCCGTTACCCCAACCAGTCAAGCCTCGGCGTTTCAAGTCAAAATATCTGGCGGCCAGAATTCCAGCCCTAGGAAATTCCCCTCATGTCCCCAGTCCATAATGACGACCGATGAACAATGGAGGGATGCTTTAGTAACTAGACAACATTACCAACCGTGCCAAGCACGGTTCAATTCCCTCGGTCGCCGCTCGTCAAGGTCACCCGTCAACTGCATTGCCTAGTACTACTACTACTACACCAGGATGAGCATAGAATTGAGCCCGTTTGTTCGTGCCTAGTACTTGAGTTAATATATCAGGCAATGCACTGGTACGGAGGGATTATCCTTTTACTCTGCATATATAACTTGTCTGAAGTCTAACTAAGCAAAATGTTTGACCAAATCCTTTCTTAAGAAATACAACAGGACAGATGTACGGCTTGAAAATTTATTGCATGATGCAGGTTATGATATTGTTTCGAATCCTGAATCTTAAATTTCAGAAAATCCAAAAGTGAGCATAAATTCTTGAAACTAAGCATGGTCACGTGATATGGCACAAATATTACTTCGTAAGTTTTTTCTTCAATTTGAGACAAGTTGTTTATGACAAGTTGCACAAATGAAGAGCCAAGGTATTTTGGAAGAAAGACCTGTCACGTTAAGGCGAACGCTTTCACTATTGAAACTGTGGGCGTTTACGTGCCGCCACGAGTCCCCGCTTCTCATCGGCAATCGACAGGTGTCGTCCAAGCAAGCGTGTGAGTTGACAGGAGGCGTGCGAGCAGACCGCTGTGCCGGCTGTCAGGGAGGCGTGCGAGCAGACCGCTGTGCAGGCTCATCAGGAGGCGAGCCCTTTGACCAGGCTTCGCCGCCCACCGTCGTCCCAACTGCTCCCACTTTTAATGTCGCCGACGCCGAGGTTTAAAATCAACCCCGCACTACCCGGTACTCCATCCTTTCCGGTTTATAGGGCTTATCTCAAAATATTAGTTTTTCCATTTTATAAGGCTCAATTTTGTTGTTTCCCTTCACATGTTCAGATTCCAAGGTAAATTAAATCATTGCATGCAAGTATTAAGAGAAAATTGACCAATGCATGTAATTTATGCATGCATGCATTGCAATTAATGCATTGGTAAACATATTTTTTTGAGAAAAACAAGAGCATTAATTGGGTGCTTTTGCAAAATACAAAAATATTCCACCACTCACTATCTACCTTGGTTGGTGAGATTTTTGAATTGAGCCTTATAAACCGGAAAGGAGGGAGTATCGCTACAATCCTCTCTCTTCCTCTCCGATTCTCCTGTCGTCTACCTCCAACTAGCCTGACCTAAACGTACGCCATGCCGCATCACGATGGTCTGCTCTTAGTGTTCCAGTTTCCTGAGGAAGACACCCAGCCGGAGTCTCAAGAACATATGACGCTTTGGGACGAGCTTGAACTGGCCTTGCGGGAAGACGCCGCGCCTGTCCCCGCTCCCGTTCCGGCTCCCGTCGCCCTGACTGCGCCAACGCCCATCCCCGTGGCATTGATGGGCTGGGAGCCGCACATTGTCACCGAGCTTGATCCCACGGGGTTCCACGAGGTGCCCGCCGACTTTCATGCGCCCGTGCACCTGCCAGTGCATGCGCCTGTGCGTGCACTGACGCGCACGCCCGTGCACCTGCCAGCGCCTGCGCCTGCGCGTGCACTGACGTGCGCGCCCGTGCCGGTGCCCGTGCACAAGAATGTCTCTGTCGCGCCGTTGACAGCGCCTGTCCTCGCGCGGGTGCCAGTGCCCCCCTCAGCAGCATGGATGGCCGCCGTCGACCGCTTCCTTGCACCAACGCCAGTCGTCTCCTCCCGCCAGTCGACTCGCTCTGAAGTCCAGAACATTTTGGCCTTCCTTGAATCTAGGCCAACGTCCAGGAGTACGCCAACAACGGCGCAAGACACCGCCGTTGCCGTCGGTCAGTGCCCCGACGACACACAGAGCACGACAGAGGAGCCGCTTCCCACCGCGAGATGCCCCCCCCCCCCGCCGCCGCGTAATCTAAATTTGCCATGAAAAACTTTCGGATTGCCATGCTTAAAATCCAAACGTTTATCATTTCCGTTTATTTTATATCGATCGTCGTATAATTTAAAGTCGAAGTCAGACTGAACGAAATGTATGGTTTGATCGATTGAATGTTCTGCTAGAGCCGTATCAAATTAAATATAAAACGTCATCAAGCCACATGTATTCCTTGTCATCCAACGACCTAGACTGCTTCAATGTCGAGCGCTCAACACGTTTAGCGTGCAGTTAATTTCATGCCAAAAATAGTGCTAATCACATGACAACACGCAAATAATATCCTAGTAGTTAATATCCGCATGCACTTAATATACATCCAAATTAACGTGCATTGCACGTACACACTGACTAGTGCTGCTAGTACGTGAAACTGGTGCAGTAACTTGTGAACGCGTCCAGATATGGTCAACGGCAACATCACCCACGAGTTCTTCCTGTTTGCCCGTGCGTCTAAACGCAGACGGGGAGGAGAGAGAGAGGGCACACATAGAACCCACCAGTAAGTGAAGGCGAATAGTACTAAAAATAATATTACATGTTATCCATTAATTAGGCTGTGGTAATATAAAAACATTATGTGAACAAAGGGGGTACAACAAACATTGCTATTCTACGTATGTTGCCTACTCTTAACGTGTGGCTTGAAGGCCTGGTCGCATGTTCGATCCTCATCCTTTATTTTTTAATTTGTATATGGGTCCAAATTCGTTTCATGACATGTGGGCCCCTCGGTGTGTAGTTTGTACCACTTTAATTTGTGGGTCGAAATTTGTTCCATTCTAAGTGGACTATCGGTGTGTAGTTCTGTAGCTTATTTATAATAATTAAAGAGAATAACATAGTTTTTTCAATAATACCATGGTGCGACATTGAAGGTGAGAAAGGACGTGCGAGAGAGCGATAACCGAGCCAGAGGGAAATCAACTAGGGTAGTTGCGTGGGTTGCAACGGTGTTTGGAGTAGTTGTGGGCCGAATGCTATGAAAATATAATCTAAACCGACCGGAATAAATGCCTACACAAATTAATCCAAGGTTGGAGTGCCCCTCGCAATGTAAATAGCTCCGGCTTTACGAGGGATGGAGAGGTAGTAGCTTCAATGCGTGGAAGATACGGTGTGAGAAAGCGAGGTCAATTGAGAGACATATAGATAGAGAGACAAAGTGAGTATGGTCCGACATTCATTGAACAAATATATATGCTCTGGAGAGATATTGTCCGATTGAGCTTTTTGGCAAGGGTGAGGGCTGTAAGATAGAGCTTGAGAGATGATCCGGTCACAGGCGTGTAGATATATTTTGTGCGTGGGAGGAAGCAAGGTCAACCGATCACATAGGGTCGCCGTTAGATCGAAAGAGTGAGACGGGTTGGAGAGAGTGACCTAGATAGACGATGTGCGTGAGAGAGTATACAATGTGAATAGGTCGAATTGGGCTCAAACATGGTGATATATCGTTTTTGTCCGAGAAAGAGCGAGGTCAATCGATACATACGGAGAGAGAGAGAGAGAGAGAGAGAGAGAGAGAGAGATTGAGTGAGTGAGCGTGGCCCACCATGAGGTCGAAAGAGTGGTGGTGGCTTGGATGGACTGACCTAGATAGACAATCTGCATGAGAGAGTATAGAGTGTGTCGATCGAGGCCCGAATAGGGAGATATATCATTTGTGTGTGAAAGAAAACGAGGTTAAACGAGACTCGGATAAAGAGAGCGAGATTGAGCGAGTGTGGCCCACCGTGCGGAAGAAAGAGTGAGACAGTCTCGAGGGAGTGACCTAGATATACAACGTGCGTGCGTGCGCATGCACAAGAGGTTGGGGGCTAGATAGGCAATGCATGTATTTAGCGCGAGAGGGTGAGAGGGAGAGGGGGGAGAGAAAGAGCTCGGCATGGGGTGCAATGGCGGGTGTGTGAGGTAAATACATTTGGTAACAGAGTGGAAAAAGGGGTTGTGTAGTTGAGAGACTTAGAGATCGAAACATGGAGAGAAAGAATGAACGTGTGTTGGAAACCGATAGCTTCCTAAGGTGGTTAGGAGAGGAGGATTGACCGATACAGGGAGTATGTAGCATTTGTGCGGGGGGTGGGGGGGGGGGCTAAAAACAACATTTGAATATACGTAGTACGAGACTTAATATCGATGTTTCAATTCGGTGTACATTGTAAGATTTGAACCGAGGACCAGACATACGGGTAATTATTTCGAATTCGTGCCATACTAAGTTTCGAAAAGTTGACATTGACTTAGTTTGTTGTGCTATTTTGTAGGTCATATGTTTGAATCCATCCAAAAGTTTTCTCATTGCCATGCTGTTCATCATATATAGATGAATTTGTATTAAAAAGTAGTGTGAATACAGTGAAGTGCGAAATCCACGTTAGAATTGGAGATCGCTACGTGACACACACTCTAATTCAAATAACTAACTACGTGACACACACTCTAATTCAAATAACTAATTATGTGAGACACACTCTAATCCACGTTAGTGTGGGTACTGTTTTGATTTTTTTTTCAAATAACTCCTCATTAATTAATTTATAGTACCCCCTCTGTTCACTTTTATAAGACCTTGAAGACATTTCAGACAATGTGCAAAACAGTTCATTTTAAGTTGTTTGAAACGACTTACAAAAGTGAACGGATGGAGTATCTCGTTTCGAATGACTAATTATTGCAAGGAAAACACGGGCATGGTAATACATACAGATTCATTTGCAAATGAAAGAAGATTCGTTTGCATTCTCAAATGTAGGCGCACCAGGCAAACCAGGGTCGTGTCGGGGTGAGCGCTGCTTCGGTGCCTTAAAGGCAACTGCCTTTGGGTCACTGACATGTGGGCCAGCCACCTGTTGGGCCCATATGTCATGGACAGAAAGGCAGGTGCCTTAAGGCACCGAAGCATAGTCCGGTTGGGGTGGTCACGTGTGTCGGACGGACGCGTAGCACCCAGCCACCCACCCCCCCCCCCAAAAAGGACGACGACAATATAAGTTCGCGCTTCCACGTTTCGAATTGAAATATCTGGCGGCCCCAATTCCAGCCCTGCAAAATCTCTCTTCTCCACCGTCCCCTTCCGCGCCCAGATTGCTCAAATCCCTAATTCGCCGCCAACCCTCGAATCGCCCCTCGTCTCGTCTCTTTCCCCACCGTTCCCCACTTTTTTTCCAGACGACGACGATAAAGACGACGGTCGCGCTTCACCACCGCACCGGAGCTACCTCATCTACGCCCTCATCCACCGCACCGGGTGGTCCACCGACAACGTCGGCCGCCGCAACCGACGTGCCTCATAGACACCGAGTTCCACCGCATCAGGTGCGCTTCACCGATGTCGTCTCCTAGCTCACCGGGGCTACTTCACCGAGCACATCGTCGCGCCTCCGCCCCCAAGGCCGTTGGGGCTTCACCAACGGTCTCGTCCACCGCATCATAGCGCTCCGTTGCCACTCAAGATCTGCATCCATGCGCAGCGAGCCAACGCCAGCGCATCACCCTCAATGGCTCTGAAGTGACCCACACTCTAGCTAGGCGAGCATGCCCAAACGCCGACCCGAACTAGGTATCCACACATCACTCCCTTGTGCACTGTTCCCATGATGTTTGGATATCCTTTCACTGCTCTCTTAGCTTACACGCCTGTGCAACTCTGACCTTAACTCTTATTTCTTCTGGAGATATCATCTGAAACAAGCAAATCCATATTTTAGCGAAGCATGACGACGCTACGGGATCTGGTACACATCCTACACACCCGTATAACCTTGTAAGTATCTATCCTCCGGTACAACATCAAGGTCGATTCCTCTTATTTGATCAACCATTCGCCGTGTCAAAAATGCAGAGGGGGATGCAAGGAGCACAAGGCCTGCACATCCAAGCAAGTGGTAACATGGACTTGTACATGGAACATCCCAAGCACAAGCAGAGCTGCAGTGAGCCTGTACAACGAGCTAGCGTAAGTCCCTGCATTTCATTTAATTCATACTGGCATTCGTGTATGATTTGTGTGCAGTGGCTGATCCACGAATTCAAGTTACCAGGGGCGAACATTTAACTTAAAAAATACGAAGGCACTTGCACTCCGGAAATCAACATAACTTGAGAAATGTGAAGCTACATGCACTTTGAAAACCAGCTAATGATCCAAAGTAGTTCAGATTATAAACACTAAATGATGCAAGCACCAAAAAACACAAAATGCAACATGGTGTACAAGGACTACAAACATGGTCTGTACCTGCTTGAATTATTCTTTCTCTGGCTGAAAGTATCGAAGTGTAATTGCACGTATAACTAGTGCACAAACTGCATATCAATATATCTATCCTGCACAAGTATGCCAATAGTTTCAAAGAACAGATTAGAAAAGTATTTATGCTATGTTGTCATGATACGGGGACTTTCTGGTAGATGGCCTCAATGTTTCCTCAAGCTATGAAAATGCACTATACTTTGCTTGTCATCAATGCCTGCAAATCTCTGTCTCTCTCAACATAGTAGATCATCAGTAGACACTAAATCCTTCAATGATCTTGCAAAATGCTTGCATTAGATCCCTCATTAGACACTATATGTTCATCACCAGGAGCATGTAAAATGTTTGCATCAAATCCTTCATTAGCAGTCTGTTCATTAGACACTTCAGGCTCAAGAACAACATGAGCTTGTATGTTTGCACCGGAAACTTGATTAGATACGTCAGATTCAGTCAGTTCAGTATTGATTGGGGGAGTTATAAAATAAGTAGAAATTGGTTTCATTTTCTCATAGATTCCCTACATACAAGCATTTTTACAACACCGTTAGGTTTAACTATTGGCCAGAAATTGAAGAGTTGAATTAGATATAATCAGGGATGTGATGTACCTGCTCGTTGCGCATGCTACTCTTGCAATTAGCGACTGTCCGTTTGCGCAAGCTCGATGCCATGCCCGTGCTGCCGCCACTGCCTCCCACGCAGGCTACACCCAGGGTTGGATCTTCATCTTCTTGTCCTTCCGTTCACTTGAAGCCCGGCGACCGCCCTCCAATGAGGGCGCGAGGAAGTGCTATGTCGGTCTGTCCAGCAGCGGCTAGGTTAGGAGCGAACCAGACTGGAGGCTGGAGCGAATGAATTGGGATTTTTCCTGCTGTTGATCGATATGGGAGGAGCTCGTTTGGGCCGCGAGCCTGCTATAGGGCCTGCCTTGCACTTATGTTATTGGCCCATCCAAATTGAAACATTTTTCTTCATTTTTTACATTGCCTGCTCGTGCGTTGGGACGAACAAAACTAGCTTGGGCCAACCTGGACGACTCAAACTAGGTGTACACTTTCCAGCCACCTGAGGCGGCCGCCCATACCAAGCCCCTATGGTGGCATCACCCCTTTTTGCGTGTATGATTGGACAGTGAAAAATATTCCAGTGGCGCTTTTGATTTACCAACAGAATGGTTGAATTGCTTGTTTCTATGAACTGAGTTTGCCAATAATGTGAAGGATGCCAGTCTTTTCATCCTATTGTAGATTGCTTAGATCTCGATATGCCAAAAGTAATCGCATGAAATATACAGTAAAAGCCAATGTGATGTGTTTGGCTACAACTAGTCTGACTACACGTCCTCATATAACATATCAAGGACGCACCATCTTACCAGATTAACCATTCGACTTACCCATGCAGTGTGGGAAGAAAGAAGTATTGGGACTGCGTATCCAAGCAATTGATGCCATGGAATCCTTCGTACAACCTTGTAAGCGAAAAAGAAGTTGCATTCTGCCTGTACAAAGAACTAGTGTAAGTTCAGTTACCTGCTTCTCGGAATTTTAGTTAGCCACTTATTGCAAAATTGTTCAATTATGTTGCTTGGCTTAATTTAGTTTACTACTGATTACATAATGGCACAGCCTGTTAATCATATTGTAGACTGCGCCTATCTATGTGTTTGATACTTACTGTTAAGAATTACCTGTTTGCCTTAACTTAAATATCTACTTGTTTGTTTAACTGCTTTGCTGCTGCAACAACGGGTTACAATGATGTTAATAACTACTTTTCAGCATCCAATTGAAACTCTTTAATTCCTTGTTTGTTTAACTGGTTTGCTGTTATAACTCCCAGTTGAGATGTTTTGCTAACTTCAACTTTTCTGAATCCAATCGGAACTTTAATGGCAAAATAGGTTAGCGCAAGATCAAAGAGCAAGGTCCCCATGTACGTTGCATCATCCCACAGCAGTGGCACCGGCCCAATCGTGCATTATGAATTGCCAAATGCTGATGCTCTAGAGGCTAAACTAGTGGTAGAAAGAGATTCTGCTTCTGCACTTAGAGATGAAGTTGACATGTTGAGGAAGCAAACAGCACAATCACAAGCAGTACTCAAGACAACCATTAAATATTTGGTGGATTTCAAAATGAAGCAAGCTGAGACTGACCAAATTGTTAAGGTCCTGAAGGAAAAAAGGAAATTAAATTCCTACTTGGTAAATCATAGGTGAAATGTTCTTTCCATAGTTGAATAACCTTTGTGTTGTCTGTTCATGTAATCAATCAAACCATTTGTTTTAGAGATCATGTAGTAATTGTTTTTTTGTTTTTTTGTTTGTAATTTTATTTGAGCACAAGTCTGTATTAATTGATAAGACTCGGAGACATTTCATTTGGATTGCTATGCCAGACCTACAAATATGCCAATCGGGCTGAATGTGCATTCATCAATAGTAGTATAGATGGACCATAAGTGGCACGCATCGGAAAGGGCCAAGATGATGGCTAAAAAAAGTATGATGTTGTAGCCAAAAAAAAGTACATCGGCCTGGCTTATGTATGTTAGTTGATATTATTGATCCATATACTCTATAAGTGTTTATATGTCTGTTAGTTCCGTACATTCTTGGTTGATTGACCCGGTATTTGAATCTTGATACATTGCTTGTGTACATATCTAAATGGGAATACACATTATGCTGCATGTGACATTTGAGTTGGACATGAAGTGTTCCAAATATTCGAATTCACCTTAAACTGGATTCTAGTTTCTGAATTTGAGTATCGGCATTTGTAAACCATATTCATATATGACAGTGGAATACATCTTTGTCATCCTTTTGAAGATATATAAAAACAAATAGAATGATTTATAAAGATTCATATAGGAATACAAAATGGATTCGAATTTAGTTGCTAGGGTAAACGTGGATGCTTATTGTCCCAAAATTCGAAAGAAACAGAAAAATGTACACTCCCACATCGGCTGCCCGAAGCCAAGTGTTTGGGAGATGGAAATTACTGTCTACCCATTACACGGACAATCCATCGGCCCGATTTCCACTTCTCTAAATAGGGGTAGGTTAGTAACTTCAATTAGACATGACACGACCTCCTCTAAGCCCATTCCGACACGGTGGGCGTCAAACATGGGCGGCAAAACTCATTTGATTCAAGCTCGTCCAAAAGACCTCTGTTTCTCCCTCCATTCCCCATTCATACACGGTGGGCGGCAAAACAAACTCTCCTCGTCCGAAATAGATGTAGGCTAATATTTTAAATAGGGGCAGATGTGTAACTTCCATCAGACGTGACACAACCGCCCTACCTGTTAGCCCCGTTCATACACCATGGGCGCCAACCATGGGTGGCAAAACACCCTCTCCTCGCCCAAAATAGTTACCGGCAAATATTTGGGAGATGTGAGATTACCGTCCTATCCCCAACCGACGAGACGTCCAAATTTGAAAGGGGGATAAGTTCGTAACTTTCCCATATTTCAGACAGGCGTGTCCCAAAAACATGGTTCCCCATACCTCTCCCTCCATTTTCCCGTTCAAACACCGTTCGCGCTAGAACACCCCATCCCCAGACCAGCCTCCGTCCGCCACCCCATCCATCACCGCCATCCTCCACCACATCCATCGCCACTGTCCTCCACCATGCCGAAGCGCCTACCAAGACCGCGTCGTCCACTGCTAGAGATGGACGTTTCTCATCCACGGCGACGGACCAATAGCCTTGCATCGCGTCCTCTCGCTTCATCGGCGTCGTCGTCCTCTTTGCCGGGGCCGCTCACACGACCTTCTCTTCCACTGCAACAGGACTTATCTCCCGATGCACCGGTCTACCATCACATATCTGCTTCAACGCCACCGACCGCCATCGCACCCCCGATGCCTACACGGCACCGCAAGAGAGGTGGTACTTCATATCTCCTCAACTTTGTGATCTCAACCAGAAAATAGATCTTAACTTGGTTACTCTACTTTCTTTTCAGCTCTTAGAATTTAGTTCTTAGTTTGAAGCAAACAATGGATGCTAAATATCATTTCTCCGGTTTGCAGCTTCAAATCTGCCATGGCACAGCCATAATACGGTTTAATTGATCATGCTTAGGGTTTAATTGATCATGTTGGTTCCGTGGTGGTTTCTTTAATAGAAATCAGAGGGGAAACCCTCTTTTGCTAAAAAAATATATGCTTAGAGTTACCCCCTTTTATGATCACTATACGATCAGAATACGTGCTTCGTGTCATAATAACACTGCTCCACCCATCAAGCTAAACAAGCTTAGTTGTTCAAATACGAATATGATATTATTAAAATAGAGTTGTTTAATTGGTCAGCTAAATGTTCCTAATTTAGTTTCGAAAATGCATGTTTGTCGCTCGGGTGTGTATCTCTGTGTGTGGTCTGGTCAGCACGGTTGAGGAGGTGAACTTTGCATATGCAGGGGTTTATAGGGAGACACTCTCCGAGTTGAAACCGAAATGCATTCCATAGATAATCTGACTACTTTTTATGTTTTCATGAATCTCAGATTCTGAACAGCATCATAATGATTATGAGCTTACGCGCATGAAAAGAATAAAGCAGAACAATGCCATGGCTGTCAAACTTGGCATTAAGGGACTGAAATCAAGTCTGGATGCAATGCAATGCAAACACTCTCCTCCTACAGATTCATGCTTAGAATATGATCCTAACAGTGGTTCTGAGCTAGAGGGAGACCTAAGTCAATGTAGCTCCCTAGTGGAGGAGTCAGAGGAAGATGCCCTATCTTATTCACCCATCAAGGTACTTGCTCTAACTTTCCAAGGTTACATTGCTCGCACATATCTTGCAACTGATGCTTTGCATTGCTTCTACTTTGTTGAACTGCCATTAGCTTAGTTTACACATCGTGTATGTGAATACACCCTGCCTATCCATTTTCAGTACATATTCCATCTGTCATCATACCATATTTATCCATTCAAATGATGTTCTTGTGTATCAGACGTTCAAAAGGAAGAGGGTGATTGCTGATCGTGGAGGAGCACAAGCAAAGTATTTGGAAAAGGTAGTGGCACCTGATAAATCAAATAGCCCATTAGGTGTAGTTGCAATATCACCTGACCCCCAAAATACCCCAACTCTAGCAGACTCTAGCCCTACTACACTGGTCATTTCTGATGCCCCAACTCAGCAGACCCCAACTGCAGCAAACAGTATGATTATGCCAGTTGACATAGCACCAGCTGTACGACGCAAAACCCCCATTCCAGCAAAGAGTACACCAAATCCAGTTGCCAAATCCCTTTTCGCACCAGAGAGAGCCCCAATTGCAGCAAATAGGACCCCTGTTCCATTTCTTCCCAGTTTAGAAGACGAAGCTTATGTTGTTGTCAGGAACTTTGTGCGCATCTTTCCTTCATGGAAAGATTATACCGCAGACACAGAACAATTTCCAGTCTTCCTCCGCAACTTACGCGTAAGTAATGTACTAATGTTATTCATGGTCATTACTGCATATGTTTCTGCTGACAGAAGACACAAGTTTTCATTCTTTTAAATAGGCAAGGCGCAAACTGGGTTGTGATGACGAGCAAGGGTTGGTTGCGCTTTTCAAGCACTCGTTGATGAAGTATCGTTCCTACATGAGGCAAGCGCACTTCGATGGCAAGGCTCTGAACAAAATTTCTGTAAAGTCTCCGGTGCTACATTTATCTGACGGTGACTGGAATAATCTTGTTACACATTGGTCTCGGCTGCAGCGTAAGGTACTGTCTATGATATCACATCACAATTTGAACTACATTTGTGCATTTGCCTTAATGTCTCACTTGACGAAAACTGTTAGCAGAAGAACATTCATTCTCAAGGGACCACAGAATCTCGAAACTATACTGCACACTGCATTGCTCTTGTGAGTACCTCTTGCCCTGTATGACCATACTTATTTTCATAGTTGTTTGATTATGTAGCATCACTGCACATGTTAGCCTCGTAATCGTCCATTTGGTGGACATTATAAGATCCGTATGGACTCTTACATAAATTTAGAATCAACCCAATGCTTTTGAAGAGGTTTAGCTCTGCAGTCCTCTTGTAAGGACTGAACGTGGTCTATCACTGTACTTACATTAACAGCTACTCCCTCCGTCCCATAATATAATAATGTTTTGTACAGTACACCAGTGTTCAAAACACTCTTGTATTATGGGAAGAGGGATTGGTTTATTTTGTAGCATTCTGCATCTTATCTTCCTCGCCCACCATTTACTAAAAAAGATCAGATCTATATTTAATCTTACCAACAAGTAGAATACACAGACAATGACAGTGCAGAAGTGTAGCCCATTGCTCTTGTCGGTACATTTTGTCCTGTAATGCTTGTACTTCCAGTGATTGGTAGTTGATTATGTAGCATCAATCTGCATCTTATCTTCATTATCCTCTATCCCTTCCAGTATTATCATATCTATAATTACTCTCTACAAAATGTAGACTACAGGTAATGCTTATGAAGAAGATTCTGTGCTGAAATTCTTGAGTTATACTTCCCTTGACATGGAGAAGGGCATTATAAAGCCGGTGTTAACTGTTAATGTAAGTCAGTCCTTCTAAAGCCTTTATCCTCAACTGATGTTTAATTTGCTCATACTCCCTATCGTTTACTGCTGTTTAGTTTGCTGTTTCTACCAAAATGCATGTTCGGAAGAACCGTGAGTTCTAAGTTTTACTTGTAAAACCAAATTCCTTATTCATACCATGCACATTACTTAATACTCCCTATATGTATGCTTGTTCTTGTGGATCTATAATCCAATGTGTGGTGAAGCAGCCCAAGTTTGCGCCTTGTCATCTCCTATTTTATCTCATGTGGCTGATGATATGAACAACATGCCATGCACATTATCCAAAATAGATACAATGATTTTCTTTGCCCTTCATCTATGCTTGTTATGTTGACATGGTAATCCAGTAGTGAGGTGAAGCTCCCTGCATTATGAACAACGCCGAATTATGCTATTGATATTTTGAACATACTCTTTATTTTCTAATTTGAAATTGGATAGAATTGACAGAACAGTTATCATCTTTGTTTATACACGTGGAAAACCTGTCATCTCTCTGCTTTGTTTCAGGGTGATATGCCTGATGGCATGCACAAGTCTGCTGAAGGCTGTGAGAGAAACCCAACATATATTGCAGCAAAGAAGGCAAAACATCTTAAAGATAGCGAAACAACCCCAAAGTCTTGTCTTGATGCAGTGTTCAATTTACTTGAGACTAACAGTCAGACAAGCTCACAGAATTTGTTGTCTAAATCAGTTCGACTTCTTCAGTCCCAAGTTCTAGCAGAAAGGCATTCTGCAACTTAACTTCGACTTGAAGTCCTATCTCTAAGAAAGATTGCGGAGAACACCAATGAGAACCTCATCGCTAAACAGCTACACCTGGAAGCTATGACCGACATGCTAGGCCGGTCTCACAGCCTTGCTCAGCAGCTTGCGCAGCAGTTCCCCCGCAAGGCTAACCTTTCTTGAACTGTCTTGGAAGTGGTCTCGGTTTAGTATTATTTTGTTACGCTGGAATGGTGCCCAGTTTTTGTAATCTGCTTCTTCGTTGCACTTTATAATCACTGGTGGCGAACTTCGATGCCCAGTGGATGTAATATACCTTAAACCCTTTATTGTATAGTGTAGGTTTATTCTAAGTTACTATGTCATAATTTCTTTATTGTATAGAGTAGGTTTGTTCTTAATTCATACTAGTTACGCAGCAGCCCAAAATGAACCCCGGCCCATGATTGTGCGAATGAAATCACGGGCTTTTAACAGGCCAAAATTGTCTCGGTCCTTGTTTGGCCCAATCAGATATCGGTTGCGAGCATGCCGGATGCAAACAGGGTCGTAGTTAGGCCCAACCATATGACGGGCTTTTAACAGGCCGAAATTAATATAGGGCTGAAATCTCGTGGGCCTTTAGCTGGGCCAGCCCATTATGACCCGCAAGAATCTTGTGGGCTTTACCTGGGCCGGCCCATTATGGCACAAAAAAATCTTGTGGGCCTTTAGCTAGGCCGGCCCATTATGTCCCGCAAAATCTTGTGGGCTTTACCTGGGCCAGCCCATTATGGCACAAAAAAAATCTTGTGGGCCTTTACCTGGGCCGCCCATTATGGCCCGCAAAATCTTGTGGGCCTTTAGCTGGGCCAGCCCATTATGGTCCGCAAAAATCTCATGGGCCTTTAGTTGGGCCGGCCCATTATGGTCAGCAAAATCTTGTGGGCCTTCCGTTGGGCCGGCCCATTGAAACTTGATGGGCCGGTCCACGTGTCAACATATCATAGGTGCATCTCGCCCATTGGATGAGTTGACACGTGTCTCCTCCAGCCAATGATGATTTTACATGTGGAAAATCCCCATTGGTCGGGGCTGTTAACGGGTTATCGGATCCAAACCCGACCCGATAGCTTAATGGCGTTCCGTTACGGTGGGTGCCATGTGTCGGTCACCCTTGACGAAAGCACTTCTGTGACGCGCGATTTATCGTCATGGAAGTGGACACTTCCATGATGATAATTTTGGTAATGTCATGGAACACTTCTACGACAGCACATGTATGACTATCTTGATTCTGTCATAAATTTGTCATGGATGTACATGCATGACAAAAAAGCGACCTACTGTGACAAACATGTATCATCACGGAAGTGTATTTTTTTTGTAGTACAAACAGATTAATCATGAGTTATTGCCATATTACCTGGCCTAGATTTACTGGAAAGAAACAATGGGGTTGCCTTGCTATTTTCAGAGTTTTTCTTCTTATCTTTAGCAGCCTGCACAAAATTAACACACTAGCATTGCTATCATTGGCCAAGTTAGATAGTAGGAAAGCAGCATTGACACAACGAACGTTTGGGCAACTAGCCTACACCAAATTAACACAATATGGCACAGCTATCATCAGCCAGGTAAGGTAATATGAAAGCAACATTGACACAATGAATGAATGGGCAACCAGAGAAGCACTACAATTCAGTAATGTGCGTGATATGAGATAGCACATTCATGCAGCTCAGTACGCAAAACTACCAGGCAGTTTTCCTTACAAAAATCAACATTGGCACCTTTAACATTTTTCTACAACTAATTTTAGATTAGGTAAAGGTTAGATTCACGCCGATTAACAAAATACATGCTGATGTAAAAATATAGTGATATACAACAGGTACTTACATCAGCACTGGAGCAGAGAGAATTCCCGCGAGATATTTTCCTCGAATATGATCCCAATGGAGGAAATCTTGTATCGTTCAACCTTATTTTCTAACAGAGAGACGAGTAAGAAACATGTAGGAAATATGATCAGAATGCTATAAAATTTCATGATGCCAGGATACGCACACGCTTCTTAGAATGGAGTTGACATTCTTTTACTGGACTGGAGCGGACTAGTTCTTTGGCCACTGGAATCTTCTTATTATCAATGGGAGTTGGGTTTCTCTATGCTGGAGCAGTATCTATGAAAAATGGAGTTGGTTTATTATCTCCTGGCGTTTGGATCTTTTGCAAATACCTGGTTTGTAACCCTTCAGATTCTAACATAGCCGTCTTCCCCTTGCGTGCCTTATATAGAAGAATGGTGATTCAGTTATAAAACATGCTACAATAGAGATGGAATAGGTACTAAAGAATAGAAAGGCATGACATATTGACATGTATTCACTCCATCCGAAAATAAATGGATGGGTCTAGGCGTATTTCAGTTCTAGATACATCCAATTTTATCAATTTCTGCGACATTTAATCCGGACGGAGGGAGTATGATGTAAGAGCTAGGGATACAATAGGACAACACAGTAAAAAACACACTAAAAAACCCACTACAGAACCAAAGTATTCAAACCCACTGATATGAGATAGTACACTCATGCAGCTCAGGATGCAAAACTACCAGGCAGTTTTCCTTGCAAAAATCAACATTGTGGCATTTAATCATACATTTTGCTACAACTAAATTTAGATCAGATAAAGCTTGGATTCATGCCGATTAACAAAATACATGCTGATGTAAAAATATAGTGATATACAACAGGTACTTACATCTACATTGGAGCACAGAGAATTCCTGCAAGAATCTTTCCTCATAAACGATACCATTGCAGAAAATCTTCTATCTATCAAGCTTATTTTCTAAAGGAGAGATGGGTAAGAAACATGTAGAAAATATGATCAACATGCTATAAAATTTCATGATGCAAGGATAGGCACACGCTTCTTAGAATTGAGTTGACATATTTTTGCTGGATTGAAGTGGACTAGTTCTTTGGCCACTGGAATCTGCTTATTATCAGTAGGAGTTGGGTTTCTCTATGCTGGAGTAGTATCTATAAAAACTGGAGTTAGTTTATTATCTCCTGGCGTTTGGATCTTTTGCAAAGGCCTTGTTTGTAACCCTTCAGATTCTAACATAGTCGTCCTCCCCTTGCATGCCTTGTATAGAAGAATGGTGCTTTAATTATAAAACATGCGGTAATAGAGAGATGGAATAGGTACTCAAGAATAGAAAGGCATGACATATTGACATGTATTCCCTCCAACCGGAAAAAATGGATGGGTCTAGGCGTATTTCAGTTCTAGATACATCCTTTTTATCCATTTCGGCAACATGTAATCCAGACGGAGGGAGTATGGTGTAAGAGCTAGGGATACGACAGGACAACACAGCAAAAAAACTAGTTGAATGTAAAACTTTATGCTAGCGGAATACATACAGAAATAACTAAGGCAACATACACGTGTATGATTGGGAAAATAAGATGGCATTGCAACAGAGCACTAGAATAGCACTTCAATGTAAAAAACATGGTATGGTAGACAGATGAAGTGCATACTGATGAATAACAATGCATAAGATATTCAGAAGCATGATGTCTAAATTAAGCATATGACATTGCGATAGAGTAGAATGACAATACTTGAATTTGAAAACATGTTATCATGAATGGAATGGATACTGAAAAACAGGAAGGCATGACATATTTACATGCATGATCAGCATGCTAAGCACATGGCATTGCAACAGAGTAGATACACTCCAGGACATTATATGCATGTTGTACCCATATCACAGGCCAGGTTAGAGCAAGGACCTTGTGGGGTGAAGAGGATTCATCATCTTTCTGCAAGTCTTCTAAAGAACTGCCTTTACATGTTCCATCATATTGGGTATCAGTGACATCAAGTTTATTGGCCTTTACATTGCTCCGTGAGGTTCTTGTGGATATATCAGTGTGTGCAATTATATCTGACATGCATGGAAGACAACTAGTAGTTAGATTTATGTAATGAGTGCCTGTAGGAGACGACATAAATAGTAGGACTGGGGTTAACTAGCAGCAACAGGTCTCATAAACTAAAGGGAGAACACAGATGAAAGCTACAGAATATGTATCGTTTGTACTCGAGATTAACTAGATGGCACACAAAAGTATTAAAGAACAACATAGGAAATACTAGAAGTGGTATAATACTATAATCACCAGCCTGTGGGATAGCATTGGCTGATCGATGATAACTATGGAACAGTGTTACCTAAAGAACAAGTATCTTAGCTGAACTATGGAACAGCGTTAACTCCTGAACAAGACCCGTAAGAGATCAACATGAATATACAGTGAAATGTGATGATCTATTTTCCATGCTTAGATGAATAACAAAGCCATAAATGTTGCACACAAGTAGGATGAGGGTACAACCTATCGGGCTGCCATCCATAGGAGTGAGCATCATGTGCTGACTTGTCGATGGCCCTGCAGTTGTTGTGGTTGTGCATGTCGGGCACGCGCATTCGATGCAGGGAACTGTTGAGTGGGGACTATAGCTCCCTTCTGGTGTATGCTTCCCTTGTTGGAGCAGCTACGGTGAGTTGGAAGACGGTGTGTCTGAAGATGCAGATAACGCATAATGTTAAGAACGACATATCTCTTTGATCTGAAGAAATACACTAAGATATCAACAACAAGGAACAAGAGTGGTCACACGTCTGTTGACTGAAGACTAAATTGGGGTCACACGATTTTATTTTATTTTGACAATGTCCGATCTACGCAGGATGGCTGGCCGTCTTGTGCCTCCCGGCTGACACTGTTTGGAATCTTCCCCGAAGAGCCAGCGACCAACGGCAGAGCAGCCTGCCTCCGCCGTCCGTGGCCCCGGCCAAAACCCCGCTCCCCGCCCCACCGCACTGTCATGGTTGTGCCGCCCCCGGGCCAATCCACAAAGACTCCCCGTCATCCAGATCCGGCGGCGGTAGTACCTTCAACCCACGCAACTCTAAAAGATAGCCATCTAAGAGTGAAAGTGCAACTATCCCTAGGTGGTTTTGGTAATTCACAACAACATATAGCTCATTGAGCTAATGCTATTCCAAGATGATCATTTCAGGAAAGCTCAATGATTGGCATGGCATGGATGGTGAAAGTGGAACCCTCAAAATGCTAAGGACAAAGGATTGGCTAAAGCTTCATGCTCAAGACTCTTCATTTTACATTTTAGTGATCCAAGATCACATTGAGTCCATAGGAAAAGCCAATACTATCAAGGAGGGATGAGGTGTTGCTTAATGAGCCTTTTGCTTCATGTGCTTAATGATATGCTCCAAAATCCTCAGCTACTTTCCCACTTCCACACACATGACCTAAACCCAAAGCCAAACTCGGACCTACCGATTCTTTCTATCCGGCGCCACCGAGTTTCACTTGTCATAGCCGCTGCCAAACCCTAGCAAATCGGTTCTACCGATAGGGATCTCGGTCTCACCGAGATGGGATTGCAATTTCACTGTTTCCCTTTCGTAACTTTTCGGTCTCACCGAAAGAGCGAATCGGTCCCACCGAGATTGCAATGTAAACTCACTGTCTCCTTTTCGTAACATTTCGGTCTCACCGAGAAGAGCGAATCGGTCCCACCGAGTTTACCTGACCAACCCTCTGGTTAGCTTATTACCAAATCGGTCTCACCGAGTTTGTGTAATCGGTCTCACCGAGATTACGTTATGCCCTAAGCCTAACCATATCGGTCCTACCGAGTTGCATGTCAGTCCCACTGAAAATCTCTAACGGTCACTAGGTTTACTATTTCGGTCTGACCGAGTTTGTTGATTTGGTCCCACCGAGATTGGTAAATTGTGTGTAATGGTTGGATTTTTTGTGGAGGCTATATATACCCCTCCACCTCCTCTTCACTCGTGGAGAGAGCCATCAGAACACATCTACACTTCCAACTCATATGTTCCGAGAGAGAACCACCTACTCATGTGTTGAGGCCAAGATATTCCATTCCTACCATATGAATCTTGATCTCTAGCCTTCCCCAAGTTGCTTTCCACTCAAATCTTCTTTCCACCAAATCCAAATCCTGTGAGAGAGAGTTGAGTGTTGGGGAGACTATCATTTGAAGCACAAGAGCAAGGAGTTCGCCTTCTTCATGAAGATCTACTGCTAGTGAGGCAAGTCCTTCGTGGGCGATGGCCATGGTGGGATAGACAAGGTTGCTTCTTCGTGGACCCTTCGTGGGTGGAGCCCTCCGTGGACTCGCGCAACCGTTACCCTTCGTGGGTTGAAGTCTCCATCAACGTGGATGTAGGATAGCACCACCTATCCGAACCACGGGAAAAACATCCGTGTCTCCAATTGCGTTTGAATTCTCCAAACCCTTCCCTTTACATTCTTGCAAGTTGCATGCTTTACTTTCCGCTGCCAATATACTCTTTGCATGCTTGCTTGAATTGTGTGATGATTGCTTGACTTGTCCTAAAGTAGCTAAAAACTGCCAAGAACTAAAATTGGGAAAAGGATAAGTTTTTATTTGGTCAAGTAGTCTAATCACCCCCCTCTAGACATACTTTCGATCCTACAAAGAGTTGCTTCTGCGGCGAACTTGCGGCCCCGCACCCTTACATTAGACACCAGCCAACCGGCAGCCTAGGAGCTCCGCCGCCTCAAGGGGTGTTGCTTCCCATTGCAAATCGATTGGCCCAGAAAAAAAATTCAGACAACTAACGCCTAAATAAAGTGATTTGAGATGAGGGTAAGACCTATCTGGCGGCATGGTGAAGTAGGCAGGTCCAACTGCCGAGTCGGTGAGGCCGGCGCGGTTGCGGTGGCGACCGGCGGCAGGGAAAGAGCGATGTCGCGACGGTCGATGGCTACGCCGAAGCAACGCCAGGACTCTGGACGGATCCGAAGTTGGAGCCGCTCCAGCACTGTGAACAACGGCGGGGGTGAATTGGCTCCGGTACGGTTCACGTGGCCGTCGTCGAGGCAGCACCAGCAGCACGGAGTAAGAGGCACACGGCCCAATGCACGACGGCAAATGGACAGCGTCTCCGGCATTAGGGAGGAGGGAGGCTGTGAAATTGGT